>NC_067474.1:9022500-9322500 GCF_947179515.1 Apodemus sylvaticus | reverse complement strand
CTCCTCCTTTCTTCTTGTACCTCATTTGATGTGTGGATTATGTTTTGGGTATTCCAGTTTTCTAGGTTAATATCCACTTATTAGTGAGTGCATACCATGATTCACCTTTTGAGTCTGGGTTACCTCACTTAGTATGATGTTCTCTAGCTCCATCCATTTGCCTAGGAATTTCATGAATTCATTGTTTCTAATGGCTGAATAGTACTCCATTGTGTAGATATACCACATTTTTGCATCCATTAAAAGATTTTTATATTTACCAAATCAAGGAGTCATTGTAATGAATATTTGCAAGAAAGAAGTGGAGACAGAGGTTATACTGTAGGATACTGTGTCACCCTACAGCTTCCACAGTGAAAACTTTTTCCTCTGTTGTGGAGCTGGTGTTTGCCAGGGTGGAGTCAGATAAAAAGGGAGTGGTAGATGAGTAAGAGTGCATGATAGGAATTTACAAAGAACCAATAAAATTAAAAAAAAATACTGTGTGTTAAGCAAGCTAATATTATGAGAACTTGATCTAGGCTAGACATGACCCTGCTCATGGTGTTTCTTCAGAGCAATAGAAATCCTAACTAAGACATAAGGGTTCTATAAGAAAGCCATCTGAGCAAGCCAGGAAGCAGCACTCCTCCATGGCTTCTATGTAAGCACGTGCCTCCAGATTCCTGTCCTGTTTTAGTTCCTTTCCTGCTTTCCTTCAATATCAAACTGTAATATGAAACTATAAGTCAAATAAACCTTTTTCCTCCCAAAATTGATTTAGACATGTTGTTTCATCACAAATATAGTAAGCTAAATGAAGACACCAAGCATCCTAGTGCCTACTGTGCTATGAATGTTGCTAAGGTATTGTGTCATCATCAATAGCCATGTACCCTATGCAAAACAGTAACAACCAGCCTGGCAAGATAAGCCTACTGGTTTCATGGGAGTGTGAAGAAAACCAGAAATAATGACACACAGAGTGAACACGATTGAAACAATTATTTCTATGTATCAAGTGTCTTGAAGAACATCATTATTATTTATAATTAATGTAGTAATAAAACAATAAAATAAGAAACATAAACTTGCTCTTTTTCTTTCTCACTTTGCTTTACATTTAAGATGTCTTTTGGTTTCATAAAAATTCTTCCTGTTTTGAAAGCTATCTCTATGTGAGTTGTAATTAGACAGGGATAGTTAATTTGTGAATAACAGATTTAGGGTGAGTACACCAATGGGGACAAGTAATGTTTTATCACTGATTCTAATTCATGCTCACTTCATTAAACAACTGCTGGAGAGTTGGCTTCATATGTTATCCAGATTCAATGGGGCTACTCACTGGACAATCTTGAAAGAGTATTGTTAAATTAATTAGGCAATGTGAACCCTTTCAGGGAATAATGTGGCATCTGTTTGGTTTTGGATAGCTTGACAGAAAGCCCTCACAGAGAACAGGTACTCCAATGTAAGCTAAGGGAGCCTGGGAGTCCCTGCTCTAAAATGCAACTGTAAGTATTGCTTTTCTAGCCTAAAAATGTGATTTTAATTCAGTTAGTGATTATGTGTGTTCTGAGTATAATTCTAACAGATAGATGACACTGAAGATTACAAAAGATGTGATTCTTGCTATGGACAATTTTCTGTGATAGAAATATTACACAGAAACATATGCACATGAAACCATAGCAAGTATAAGGCCCTTTTGAGTATTAAAGGCAGTGCTTCAAACACAGAGTAAAGGCTGCAAGAAGACCCTCCTAGGTGAGGAGTACAGTTAAATCATCTGACCACCAGAAATTCGGAGGCCAGTAAGAGAGATTATTATGCCTAACACCTTCTAAATGAAGGCGTATGCCCAGACTAATAGTGTATAAAATCTATTTACTGTGCTCAGTGGTCAAATGTTCTACCCAAACTCATGGGCCATCACAATTCAAGAAAATAATATGTATTTCTTCCTCTACATACAGAAATAAAATCAAATAGAGCTATAAAAATGAGGCATACTGTCCATAAAACCATCATTATATACTATTATTATTAAATATAAAATCTTGACTTATTATATACCTAAAAATAAAATATTTCAGGATTTATAAAGAAAAAACTCTTACCATTACATTATCTTTTCAACTTCTATTGGAAGAATCTAGATTTTGAAGTTGTGACAAGCTTTTTTCCCCCTCTATATAAATACAATAATATCTGTAGCCCTTATTTAATAGGAACTCTCTAGAAGGTAACATTTCCTGTAACAAGATTAGCCTTTGTTCTCTGTTCCTCCCTTTAGAAATCTAGGATACTAAACTTTTAATGAAAAAAAGTTCTTCATCTATCCTTTCTGGAGTTTTCAAAAACCACTAACCATGCTTTTTCACATTTGCATGCCTTTCATGCTACAAACTTCCATACTATAAACTATTTCCTGACATATAAGGAAGGGGTTCTGCTATCATCCTCTTAAAGAAAGAAAGAATGTGTAGCTTCCCAGCAGCCATGGATTGACTGGGTTACCTGAAAAGGAGGATAGAAATTAAAAAGGACAGAGAAGGGTGAAGGAGGTTGAGGTGGAGCAGAGAAGGATAAAGCCAAGACAAAGTTTCTGATCATGGCTCAATGTTTTAGTGTTCAGCATTGTATTTATATAAGGAGAGCACACAGACTCATTGTTTCAGCAGGCAGTCTGCTCCTGTAGGAAATTGTAGGTGCAGCAAGGCAGAAGACTCCACCTAAGTGGTTAAGGTCTGACTGTGGCAAACACATAAGGTCCATTTAGCCTGTTCTAGGCTGGGGGAAGGGCATGAAGGAAGGAAGGAAGGAAGGAAGGAAGGAAAGAAGGAGGAAGGAAGGAAGGAAGGAAGGAAGGAAGGAAGGAAGGAAGGAAGGAAGGAAGGAAGGAAGGAAAGAAGGAGGAAGGAAGGAAGGAAAGAAGGAGGAAAGAAGGAAGAAAGGAAGGAAGGACAGGAAGAAAGAAAGAAACAAACAAAGAAAGAAACAAAAAAGAAAAAACAAAGAAGGAAAGAAAGAAAGAAAGAAAGAAAGAAAGAAAGAAAGAAAGAAAGAAAGAAAGAAAGAAAGAAAGAGAGAAAGAGAGAGAGAAAGGCAGGAAGGCAGGAAGAAAGAAAGAAAGAAAGAAAGAAAGAAAGAAAGAAAGAAAGAAAGAAAGAAAGAAAGAAAGAAAGAAAGAAAGAAAGAAAGAAAGAGAAAGGCAGGAAGGCAGGAAGAAAGAAAGAAAGAAAGAGAAAGGCAGGAAGGCAGGAAGAAAGAAAGAAAGAAAGAAAGAAAGAAAGAAAGAAAGAAAGAAAGAAAGAAAGAAAGAAAGAGAGAGAGAGAGAAAGGCAGGAAGGCAGGAAGAAAGAAAGAAAGAAAGAAAGAAAGAAAGAAAGAAAGAAAGAAAGAAAGAAAGAAAGAAAGAAAGAAAAAGAAAGAAAGAAAGAAAGAAAGAAAGAAAGAAAGAAAGAAAGAAAGAAAGAGGAAGAAAGCCCCCCTTTGAGGCTTATACCATTTTGGAATATTTTCTCATCCCATTTCTCCTTTCTTATTTACAGATGTCATCTCCTTCAACCCAAGTGCTTTCATCACAATGCATAACGATAGTTGTTGC
The DNA here is from genome assembly GCF_947179515.1 of Apodemus sylvaticus. Classification (NCBI taxonomy): domain Eukaryota; kingdom Metazoa; phylum Chordata; class Mammalia; order Rodentia; family Muridae; genus Apodemus; species Apodemus sylvaticus. The sequence continues at coordinate 9,318,908 of NC_067474.1, read as the reverse complement.
CTTTTCACAGTGCTTCATTCTGGTGTGATTAATCCTGTCAGCACCTCGTCCATTACTACAGATCATCCACAATAACCTCAGCCAAGATTTCTTTTGTTTAAACCACCCTGTGGTCTAATCTCTGAAGATAGTAAGGATTCCATCTGAAACTTCCCATTGTTGTTGCAGATTTTATCCTTTCTCTTTACAAACATTGCTTAATGAATGTGTGTATTATACACAAATATATTCCAAACAAAATAAGACAGAAACAGTATTTCATTTACAATCGAGAAATATATCTGTCTTCTGCATAGACCAAATTGGAGAGTTAAAGGAGATATGATGCAAACTGCTATCTGTGCATCTTTCGAGTGCTTCATAATGCCACCACATTCACTATTTCTTTCTGAAATGTCACATTGTTTTTTGGTCCACTACTTTCCTTAGAAGAGACAATTTTAACAATTTCTGTTTGCCTTTTCTGATCACAGTAATCCTCACTCCATAGATCAGGGAACCAATATGGTAATTCTACCAGTTACTAAATATATCTATCCAAATTATACATGCTGAAACAGTACAAACAACCAGAATATAAATTTGGGAAATCACTGGATGGACTGTGAATGGGACTTCATCCAATCTTCCATTAATCATCCAATTTATCTATATGTCCTTACTTTAACTTCAAGACCAAACATATATATATATATATATATATATATATATATATATATATATATATATATATGGGGGGGGGGCTTGAACCTCACTCCTGGTATCAACTTCTGTCTTATTTTCTTTACTGTTAATGTGATAAAGACATCAGGATAAAGACAGAGACTTAGGAAGACTGCATTTATTTGGAGATTACAGTTTTAGAGGCTTGGAGTCCATAATAATCACAGTGAAAAGCATGGCAAAAAGTAGCCAGGCATGGAAATAAAACATTTGCTGAGAGAAAACATCTTGACAAACAACCACAAAGCCGAGAGAAAAATTTTGGCACATTGGGAATGGTGTATGTCCTTTGAAACCTCAAAGTCCACCTCTGGTGACACACTGCTTACAACAAAACCGCACCTCCTATTCATTTCCAAATATTTGCACTAAACAGGGACTGAGTGTTCAAATACTTGAACCTATTTTGACCATTCTCATTTGAGCCAGTGCAAACTGAGAGATTCCCCAGCAAACAAAAACATTTCTGAATGTGAAAGTAGCTATTTTGAAACAACCTACAACCAAGTAAAATGAATATTAACTAGTGTAATTAAACCATTAACTTACAGGATACAATTAAGTGACAAATACTTGAATGATGATAATTCTAACAGGGTTTAAAGAAAAAGACAGAGAATGAAATCCTATTTGATGAGATAATAACAAACCACCACCATCATCACCACTACCATCACCACCACAAACTCTAAACAACAACAACAACAACAACAACAACAACAACAGCAGCAGCAGCAGCAACAACAACAACAACAAAACCAAGTCTTTGTACTCATGGATATCCATATCTAAGATGTTTGAAGGGCCTCACAGGTAGCCAACCAAAGATACATTTTATCCAAATGTCAAAAGTACAAGATAAATAAAAATTTCAAAAGAGTAAGAAAAACTTACTTACATGGTGGTTACTAATCACCATAGTAAACACACACACACACACACACACAAATGGACAAGATTTTCTAGAATAACAATAAAAAATAACAGAAGAGAAACACATTTACAATAATAGAAACCCAACAAATCATAAAAATAAAATCATGGTTAATGAACATACATATCAACATACATATTTTTAAAAATGTGAAATAAAAAAATGGCAGGAGGAAATTTGTACCTTTCAGTAGTAGCCTAAATATAAATGGTAATGAAAACCACATATTACAGGAGAAAATGAAGGCATGACTTGATGTACAAAAACTGGCACACTGCACTTTGATGAGTTTGCTTCATAAATAAGCTAGTATCTGGCCTGTGGTCAGATCTATACTCGCCATGACTCATTTCATGTGCTTTTTCTGTATAGAGAACCTAGCATTCACTGTCCAATCCAAGGTAATGTGCCAACCAGTCGTAGCCAATAGGTTTCCACTATATAAGAGGTGATTCATGTGCTATAAAACAGATGTTATTCCCTGAAACCATCTCCAGAATGGTTTATCTTAATATCCATTGCAAAATCACTGGCATTGCTATTTTATTGGGAACATTCTGGTAACAGCAGCAACACATTTCCTAAATAGATTCCAATAACAAAGACCCAATTATATGCTGCATACAAGAAACTCACTTACTGATTAAAATCTAAATTGGAGTGAAGGACTTTGAGGAAGGTAAAAAGAGAGAGATCAAACATGAAAAGTAGTAGTCACTCTCAGATCAGATTAAGCAGACTTTTAAATAAAGCTGATCAGAGACAGGTAAGGTCACTATATACTTATACAAGGACCAGTTGATCAAGGAAATATAAATATGTGTACAAACAAATACATATACATACATATGTATTTAAGTGTGTACATAACAATGAATGATACACATATATAAAGCCTATCATTTTATCTGTATAATTTCCATGGTAATCTTTAATTTTTGATGTGTTTTTTATATATTTTCTCAATTTTATCAGAAGTATTTTCCATGTAAATCTTCAAGTTTATCAGAAAATGTTTATAATTCCACTTTCAATCAACTTAGAACACTTTTATACCTACCATTATTATATTTATATAAAATTTTCCATGATAATCTTCAATTCTAACATGTTTTTCTACCTTTTCTACAATTTTATCAGAAATTTTTTCCATGTAAATCTTCAAGTCTATCATAAAATGTTTCTATTTCATATTTCAATTAATTTAGCAATGTTTTTATGTGTACCACTTTACTCTTTAAACTTCCATGACAATTGTCAATTTTATCATGTTTTTCTATGTATCTCTTCTATTTTATCTGAAATATTTTCCATGTAAATCTTTAAAAAAAGAAATAATAAAGACAATACCAGAAAACAAGTTAGTACTAAAATATAATAAATAATATCAACAAAGTAGAATTTTTAAAACAATAAGCATATAGGAAAAACTTTAGCTAAATTAACCAATAAATATGAGGTAAAACTCAAAATATATTTCAAAACAGTAGCAAACAAACGAACACAGTACTCACATAACAATAGACAGTGGAACAATAACAAAGAAATACATTTCTGGAATTGTGTGTTTTTGTTTAAGTTTATCTTGTCAGAAATTAATATGGCTAATCAACCAACAAGTCTATAGCTAACACATTGTTGACAAAGATAATTACATATAGTTGAGAACAATCTTTTATAGAACCTTCAAACCTAAAATATGTGTGTGTGTGTGTATGTGTGTGTGTGTGTGTGTGTGCATGCATAGAAGACTGAAACTAGATTTCATCCGATTACCATACAACAAATTCCACTCCAATCACAGGCCTAAATTCGAAACTTGAATTATTAAATTACTGCAAAAAAAGAATGAGGAAAACACTGGGAGACACCAGTAGAGTTAACTATTTGTTTAGTGGAAACCCAAATCTTGGGCATCACAGGCAACAAATGTGAGAAACAATACTGTACCAAATTGAAAAGTGTGTGTGTAAAAAAGAAATAATCAATAGTTTGCTGCTGCTGTTGTTGTTGTTTTAAGACAAATATGAATGAGATATAATGACTTTTTATGACTCACTTATTGACTGCATTTCAGATAACTATCTCTATATATGTCTACATTGCTACAAATGAAATGGATTCATTTTTAATGCTTAAAATATATTGTGAATATTTTTTCTATTACCTATTAAATCTATTGAGGGATATCTAGGTTAGTTCTGTTTTCTAGTTCTGTATTTTAGTGCAGTAAATGTGCTACAATAAGCACAGTAATGCAATGCCCCCCCCCCAAGATTTTATACCTTCAAACTGTATCCTGATTATATTGTAGTTCTAGTTGAGGGTGTGGGGTGTAGATATATTGTTTTCCATACTAGATGTACTAATGTCTTTAACTTATTACCCTGACACGGGATTAATATTCAGAATATAAAATGTGGTTAATGTTGAAGAAATTTTTATGAACTGTTGATTAAAAGTATTTGGATAAAATGTTCTATAAAGATAATAAGCAGTTTGTCTGGCAGTCCACCGGGTGTGGGGCCTGTGTCCTGCCCAGAGAGCAGCAGAGGAAGAGATTCCCTGCGGCCATATTTGCAGCCTGCCTGGACAGAAAAGGGTCACTAGGTACTGTATCACCCTGATCTTTAGATCTCTGGGGGTGCAAACTTCCAGGGGTCTGCCTGCATTCAGGAACTGAGCACATAGGCGGTTAGTCTGCCAGTCCACTTGGCGTGGGGGCCTCTGTCTGGCCTGGAAAGCAGCAGAAGAAGAGATTCCCCGCGGCCATATTCGCTCCCTGCCAGGACAGAAAAGCATCACTAGGTACTGTATCACCCTGAGCTTTAGATCCCTGGGGGTGCAAACCACCAGAAGCCTGCCTGCACTCAGGAACTGAGCACATAGGCAGTACATCTGCAAGCCAGTTGGTCACAGGACCTGTGTCCTACGTGAGAATCAACAGAAGGAGTGACCCCCACCATACCAACTTCAGCCCATAACAGCGCAGTCAGAGAACACCTGGTTCACCTTGACAACCCAAGTGTAGCATTGCTTGAGGCAAGACTGAGCAGGGCTCCAAAGGCACAAAAGAGGAAGGAAGCATATCAGTAATCTGTGCCAGAGGAAACCCAGTCATCCAGTATTGCAGAAATAACCTTAAAGATCCACAATAAGTTGAAGCACCGTCCATTGACAGTAAGACCATCTAACACCAGGAGAGAACTAGATGGCTAAAGGCAAATTAGGAACTTTACTAACAAAAATCAAGGCATTATGGCATCATCTGAACCCAATTCCCCAGCAATAGCAAGTCCTAGATACCCCAACACACCAGAAAAAACAAGATATGGATTTAAAAGCACTGGTAAGGATGCTGTTAGAGGAACACATGAAGGATATAAGTAAATCTCTTAAAGAAATTCAGGAGAAAATGATCAAAAGCTATAAGGCCTTACAAGGGAAACACAAAAATCACTTAAAGAAATTAAGGAGAATATGGGTCAGAAGTTCGTAGCCAATAAGGAGGAAATGCAAAAATCACTTTAAAAAAATACAGGACAACTTTGATCAACAGGCAGAAATCATGAAAGAAGAAACACAAAAATCGCTCAAAGAATTAGAGAAAAACACAAACAAGCAAATGACAGAACTGAGCAAAAACTTCCAGGATCTAAAAACAGAAGTAGAAACAACTAAGAAAGCACAAAGGGAGACAACTTTGGAGATAGAAAACCTTGGGAAGAAATCAGGGACCATAGATGCAAATATCAACAACAGAATACAAGAGATAGAAGAAAGAATCTCAGATGCCAAAGATACCATAAAAATCATGGACTCAACAGTCAAAGAAAATGCAAAGTGCAAAAAGCTTGTAACTCAGAACATCCAAGAATTCCAGGACACAGTGAGAAAGCCAAATCTAAGGATTATAGGCATTTATGAGAGTGATGATTTATAACTTAAAGGGCCAGCAAATATCTTCAATAAAATTATGGAAGAAAACTTCACTAACCTAAAGAGAGAGAGGCCCATGATTATAGAAGAAGCCTACAGAACTCCAAACAGACTGGACCAGAACAGAAATACGTCCTGTCACATAATAATCAAAACCCCAAATATACTAAACAAAGAAAGAATACTTAGGGCAGTAAGAGAAAAAGGGCAAGTAACATATAAACAAAAACCTATCAGAACTACACCAGACTTCTCACTAGAGACCATGAATTCTAGAAGATCCTGGGTGGAGCTCATGCAAACTCTAAGAGAACACAAATGCCAGCTTAGACTACTATACCCAGCAAAACTCTCAATCCCAGTAGATGGAGAAAGCAAGATATTCCATGACAAAACCAAATTTACACAATATCTTTCCACAAACCCAGCCCTACAAAGGATAATGGGGGAAAACACCATTACAACGAGGGAAATTATAGCCTGGAAAAAGCAGGATATTAAACTTCTTTCATCAAAGCCAAAAGAAGATAACCACACAAGTATAAAATTAACATCAAAAATGATAGGAAGCAATAACTACTACTCCTTAATATCTCTGAACATCAAAGGACTCAATTCCCCGATAAAAAGACATAGACTAATGGACTGGTTATGTAAACAGGATCCTACATTTTGCTGCATAAAGGAAACACACCTCAGTGTCAAAGACAAAAACTACCTTAGAGTAAAAGGATGGAAGACAATTCTACAAGCAAACGGTCCCAGGAAACAAGCCGGAGTTGCCATTCTAATATCAGATAAAATTGACATTCAACCTAATGTCATCAAAAGAGACAAGGAAGGTCACTTCTTGCTGGTCAAAGGAAAAATCCAACAAGAAGAATTATCAATCCAGATCATCTATGCTCTAAATACAAGGGTGCCCTCATTCATAAAAGAAACTTTACTAAAGCTCAAAGCACGCATTGAGCCTAACACAGTAATCATGGGTGACTTCAACACTCCACTCTCACCAATGACCCAATCAGTAAAACAGAAACTAAACAGGGAGACAGTGAAACTAATTGAAACTTTGGACCAATTGGACCAAAGACTAACAGATATATATACAACTTTTCATCCCAAAGGAAAATAATATACCTTTTTCTCAGCACCTCATGGTACCTTCTCCAAAATAGATCATATAGTGGGTCACAAGACAGACCTCAACAAATATAAGAAGACTGAAATAATCCCATGCCTCCTATCAGATCACAATGGAGTAAGAGTGGTCTTTAATAATAATAAAAACAACAGAAAGCCCACATACACATGGAAACTGAACAATATTCTACTCAATGATACCTTGGTCAAGGAAGAAATAAAGAAAGAAATCAAAGATTTCTTAGAATTTAACGAAAATGAAGGCACAACATACAGAAATCTATGTGACACAATTAAAACAGTGCTAAGGGGAAAACTCATAGCTTTGAGTGCCTCCAAAAAGAATTTGAGAGAGCATACACTAAAAAATTAAGAGAACAAATGAAAGCCCTGGAACAAAAAGAAACTAATTCACCCAGGAGGAGAAGAAGACAGGAAATCATCAAACTCAAGGCTGAAATCAATCAAGTAGAAACCAAGAGAACCATACAAAGAATCAACAAAACCAAAAGCTGGTTCTTTGAAAAATATCAACAAGATAGATAAACCCTTAGCCAGACTAACCAAAGGGCACAGAGAAAGTATCCAAATTAACAAAATTAGAAATGAAAAGGGAGATATTACAACAGAAACTGAGGAAATTAAAAAAAATCATCAGATCCTACTACAAAAGCCTGTACTCAACACAACTGGAGAATTTGGAGGAAATGGACATTTTCTTAGATAGATACAAAATACCAAAATTAAACCAGGATCAAATAGACCATCTAAACAGATCCATAACCCCTAAAGAAATAGAAGGGGACATAGACAGCCTTCTGACCAAAAAAAGCACAGGACCAGATGGTTTCAGTGCAGAATTCTATCAGACCATTAAAGAAGACTTAATACCAATACTCTTCAAACTATTCCACCAAATAGAGAAGGAACACTATCCAACTCCTTCTACAAAGCCACTATTACACTGATACCAAAACCAAACAAAGATCCAACGAAGAAAGAGAATTTCAGGCCAATTTCCCTTATGAATATCGATGCAAAAATACTCAATAAAATTCTTGCCAACCGAATCCAAGAACACATCAAAACGATCATCCACCATGATCAAGTAGGCTTCATCCCAGGGATGCAGGGATGGTTCAATATAAGGAAATCCATCAATGCAATCCACTACATAAACAAACTCAAAGGAAAAAAACCACATGATCATTTCATTAGATGCTGAATATGTATTTGACAAAATTCAGCATCCTTTCATGCTAAAAATCTTGGAAAGGACAGGAATTCAAGGCCCATATCTAAACATAGTAACAGCAAAATACAGCAAACTGGTAGCCAACATCAAACTTAATCGAGAGAAACTTGAAGCAATCCCACTAAAATCAGGGACTAGACAAGGCTGCCCCCTCTCTCCATATCTTTTCAATATAGTTCTTGAAGTCCTAGCTAGAGCAATTAGACAACATAAGGAGGTCAACGGGATACAAATTGGAAAGGAAGAAGTCAAACTATCACTATTTGCAGATGATATGATAGTATACTTAAGTGACCCAAAAAAACTCTACTAGAGAACTCCTACAGCTGATAAACAACTTCAGCAAAGTGGCTGGCTACAAAATCAGTAGCCTTTATATATTCAAAGGATAAGCAGACTGAGAAAGAAATTAGGGAAATGACACCCACAATGGCCACAAGCAGCATAAAGTATCTTGGGGTGACTCTAACCAAACAAGTGAAAAACCTATATGACAAGAACTTCAGATCTCTGAAGAAGGAAATCGAAGAAGATCTCAGAAAATGGAAAAATCTTCCATGCTCGTGGATTGGCAGGTTTAATATAATTAAAATGGCCATCTTGACAAAGCCAATCTATAGATTCAATGTAATCCCCATTATAATCCCAACCCACTTCTTCATAGAGCTAGAAAGAGCAATTCTCAAATTCATCTGGAATAACAAAAACCCCAAGATAACTAAAGCTATTCTCAACAGTAAAAGAACTTCAGGGGATTTCAGTATCCCAGACCTCAAACTTTACTACAGAGCAATAATGATAAAAACTGCATGGTATTGGTACAATATCAGGCAAGCAGATCAATGGAAAAGGATTGAAGACCCAGAAATGAACCAATACACCTATGGTCACTTGATTTCTGACAAAGGAGCTGAAAGCATCCAGTGGAAAAATGATAGTCTTTTCAACAAATGGTGCTGGTTCAGCATGCAGAAGAATGTGAATCGATCCATTCTTATCTCCTTGTACTAAGCTCAACTCCAAGTGGATCATGGACCTCCACATAAAACCTGACACACTGAAACTAATAGAAAAGAAACTGGGGAAGACCCTTGAGGACATGGGCACAGGGAAAAAGTTCCTGAATACAACACCAATAGCTTACGCTCTAAGATCAAGAATTGACAAATGGGACCTCATAAAACTACAAAGTTTCTGTAAGGCAAAGGACACTGTCAAAAAGACAAAATGTCAACCAACAGATTGGGAAAGGATCTTCACCAACCCTAAATCTGACAGAGGGCTAATATCTAATATATACAGAGAACTCAAGAAGGTAGAACCCAGAGAACCCAATAACCCCATTAAAAAGTGTGGTACGGAGTTAAACAAAGAATTTTCACATGAAGAACTTCAGGGGGCTGACAAACACCTTAAGAAATGTTCAACATCATTAATCATTAGGGAAATGCAAATCAAAACAACCCTGAGATTTCACCTCACACCAGTCAGAATGGCTAAGGTCAAAAACTCAAGAGACAGCAGGTGTTGGCAAGGATGTGGAGAAAGAGGAACACTCCTCCACTGCTGGTGGGAATGCAAGATGGTGCAACCACTTTGGAAATCAGTCTGGCGGTTCCTCAGAAAACTGGGCATGACACTTTCTGAGGACCCTGCCATACCACTCCTGGGCATATACCCAGAGGATTCTTCAGCATGCAATAAGGACATATGCTCCACTATGTTCATAGCAGCCCTATTTGTAGTAGCCAGAAGCTGGAAAGAACCCAAGTGTCCCTCAGTGGAGGAATGTATAAAAAAAATGTGGTATATTTACACAATGGAGTACTATTCAGCCATTAGAAACAATGGATTCATGAAATTCTTAGACAAATAATGGAGCTGGAGAACATCATACTAAGAGAGGTAACAGTCTCAAAAGCTCAATCATGGTATGTATCACTGATAAGTGGATATTAGCCTAGAAACTTTGAATACCCAAGACATATTCCACATATTAAATGATGTCCAGAAAGAATGGAGGAGTGGCCCCTGGTTCTTGAAAGACTCAGTGCAACAGTATAGGGGTATAGCAGAACAGGGAAGTGGGAAGGAGTAGATGGAGGAAGAGTGGGAGGGAAGAGGGCTTATGGGACTTGTGGGGAGTGGGGACCCAGAAAAGGGGAAATCATTTGAAATGTAAATAAAAAATATATCAATAAAGAAAAAAATTTTAAAAATGTTCTATAAATATTGATTTTGTACATTTGGTTTTTAATACAATTTATTGCTATCATTTCTGTTTTGTTATTGGCCTGTTTATTGGAAAAAGTGGGATATTGAAATCTTCCACTATCACTTTGTGAAGGTGTTTGAAACTGTAGTAGTATGTCTTTTAAAAACTTGGGTGCTCTTGTGTTTGGTACATAAATGTTAAGAATTGCAGTGTCCTCTTGATGAAATTATTTTTTAAACAGTGTATTTCTATTTCTTATCTCTTGTGATTAGTTTTTGTTGTTTAACTTGTCAGAAATTAATATGGCTACATCAGATTGTGTCTTATGTCTATTAGCTAGGAACATGTTCTTCCACTCTTTTACCCTGGATGATGTCTATCCTTGATGGTAAGATGTGTTTCTTAAATGCAGCTGAAAGATGGAGCCTGAGTATGCAACCATTCTGTTAATCTATGTCTTTGGGAAGGGAATAGAAACCATTGATGCTCAGGGGTATTACTGGGTGAGTGGTATGAGGTTTATTGACTCCTTGTATTTAGTTGTTTTATGTTTTCTGTGTTTGTATGTGTGTGTGTGTGTGTGTGTGTGTGCGCGCGCGCGTGTGTACATGCACACACGAGTTCATTTCTTCTTTTTGATCTGACATTATTTATTATTTGTATTTTCTTGTGTTTGTTTTTAATTGTACATAGATGATTTGGCTTTAACATGGAATTTTTTTATTATTTCCATCTATTGTAATTACTCCATATAGTAGTCTTGGTTGGCATTTGTGGTCTCTTACAGTTTACAGTACCACTTTCCAGGCCTTTCTGACTTTCATTGTCTCCATTGAGAAGTCAAGTGTTATTCTTATAGTCCTATATTTGGTCTTTTACCCTTGAAGCATTTAACACTCTTTCTTTGTTCTATACATTTAGATTTTTGATTATTGTATGCCAAGAGGACTTTCTTTTCTTGCCCAGTCTTTTTGGTGTTCTGTATGCTTCTGGTACCGTGAAAGGCATTTCCTTTAGGTTAGGGATAGTTTCTTCTATGAATTTGTTGAAAATATTTTTTGTGGCTTTGACATGGGATTTTTCTCTTTCCTCTATTGCTATTATTGCTAGGTTTGTTCCTTTCATCATGTCTCAGATTTCCTGGATGATTTGTTATAGAAGTTTTCAAGATTTAACAGATTTTGGCTGATGTATCTATTTCTTCTCTCATGTATTCAGTGTCTAAGATTCTCTATTTACTGTACTCTGCTGGTGAAACTTGCCTCTGAAGTCATTGTTTGAGTTTTTAAATTTTTCATTTTTAGGTTTCCCTCAGTTTTGATTTTCTTTATTGATTCCATTTCGATTTTTCAGGTCTTAAACTGTTTCCTTCATTTTCTTCTGTAAGTTGTTTATGTTTATATTCATTTCTTTTAGATATGTGTTAATTTTTAAGGACTTGAATCACATTAATAAAGGATATTTTCAGGACTTTTTCTTGTGCTTCAGCAATGTTGGCATATTCAGGGCCTGCTGTAATAGTGTTGCTGCACTCTAGAGGAGACATATAATCTTGGCTGTTATCAAATGTGATTTATAGGTTTTTAAGGTGACTTTCTAGGCATCTGAGTTTGCAAAGATTGTAATTTTTGATGTTGATATCTATTCTTGTCTTTGTTGGCTGGACATTTTATTTGATTCATTTGTTCTCTGGTAATTAGAAGAGTATGGTGGCAGTGTCGCATAGTAGGAAATTCCTTTGGGATCTAGACAGGTGTGACTGCTGTTTGTTTCCAAGAAAAATATATTTCTGGATATTTTGAACAGACCCTTAGGAATGGGGATGGGCTAGGATAAGGGGTGAGGGGGAGTGTCCAATAAAGAAGGAAAACAGGATGATTCATCAGGAGCTGCTTAGTCCCTTGAGAATGGGCAAGAAAATCAGGAGAGGCCATGGCAGGTGTGTAGTAATAATATTTTCAGTAAATCTTGGTGTAGGATTACAACTGCCTCAGTCGTTTATGTTCCCAAATGAAAGACACATTCACAGTCCTTATATTTTAAAATGCCTTAAGCAGCGCAATAGCTGGGCAACTGCTTAACATACATGCTGTTAGAATCTACCTCTCCCTAATAGCTCCAAGTTACTACTTACTAATTTATATTTTCTATCTTGGCTGCTCTTGACCCAGTTGAGCAGCCATCTGTGTTGCATGCTCTTGGCCCCTTTACATGGCAGTTCTGCTTCTCCTGCCTGAACATTATTGCCCTACTGGTCTTTCTCCTTCTCCTCCTCATGGCCCCAAAGCCTGGAATCCTAAAGCCCACCTATGTCTCTCTTCCACAGCTATTGGCAGCTGGCAGCTTTACTTACCAATCAGAATAATTGGGTTTAGGTTCCCAGAAGCTACATTTAGACCCTCTTCTGCAAACAGTTTTGGGGGACCCAGTTAGCATTAAATACAAGCAGCTACACAGGTAGTCTGCCACAGAGCTGGGAATAAAGCTGTGCCATTAGATGGAGGAATGGAGAGAAAGGTGAATATCTGCATTTGTCTACTTGTTTTCCATGTCTGAGTGGCTTGTGGTTTCCTAGAGAGTCCCTGCTGGACTCTGGAGGCTGGGATAAAGCAGTGAGTTCTGGGGAGGAGAGTTTGCAAGGGAAGATCTATGTGAGAGACTTGAGGTGGGAGCAGGGACAAAGGGGAGGCAGCAGCAGGTGGTCTGCTTCGGACATGAGCATGAGACTTGGGGGACTGGGGGATTGGATTTGCAGGGAAGGAGGAACAATGATGATCTCCTGGAATTCTTTAATAATTATATATTAAACCATATTCTGAATTCTGAATTATCCTGTTATGAAGATATGCAAATACCTTGGGTTAATAGGTAGAAATATAATACTAAAAGTTACAAATATGACAACCTAAGAGAAAATTAATAACAAAATATGCTTACAATAAAAATAAAATTTAACATCCCTAATTCAAACTAGTCATTTTTAATTTTGGGTGTGAAATAACATATAGGGTGAGGAGGATGGCTGTACTTTTACTGTGAGGAGACACCAGAAACAGGCTCAAACACTTTGCAGATATGAAGATATTTTCAGAAGAGAGCTTTTTCAAAGTTGTGATGTTTCAAATAACTGGACAAAATCCAGGGAACCTTTTAAACTAATCTTTAAGCTCATAAAAAGATTTTTGCAGTAAACACATGTTCAGAAATTATACAGCTGATTGGCAAGCAGGTAAAATAGTTATCTCCAGGGGGAATAAAGATGTAGTTCAAAGTCTGGAGAATTTCATCAACAAATTTTGATGAATACACACAATGTCTTGATTTCAGAATGTCCTGCTGCACGGAAACTGTTCCTGATACTTTATCTGCTGAAAGAGAACACAACATAATGCTTTAGTTATTTGTTTTGCTTCCATGACAGAGAGCATAAACACATTTAATTTGCCCATTAGAAACACTGCTTTGCTGGGAATGGAGCAGACTGACTATGAAGAGTCGTTTCGGTCTGGAACAGGATACCAGATGCCATGCGCCAAATCCCAGATCTCCCTATGCATTCCTATCTCTAGCCAAATGATAAAATGTTGTTGGTCTCCTTTTGTTTGAAAAGAGACTAAGAATATTCTCAAATTTAGATGCCTAGACATGATCATGAAATATACATATTCACTTATTAAACAATATTTTTGGCAACTCAAATGGAAAATCTTTGACTATACAATATATTTTATCGATCTCCCCATTATTCAAGGTTACTATTGACAGTTTTTGCTAGTACAAAACTCACTGAGGACCATACTATGGAGTGTAAAGGAAAAAACTTTAAGAGTAACAAACTGATTAATGAAATATGTTCTATTTTGATTATAAAACTTAACCAGGAAGCTTACAGTGGACAGAAAATTTGAAAACCTTGTACAGATTTTTCTATAATTTGGAAAGTTCTACACCATGGACATTTGTTATGCAAGAAAGAAGTGAAAATTGTTGTAGGACCATGCATATTAGTTGCATATGAACTCGGAATAAATTTAGTACTTAGATATGGGTCCCATCTCCTAGATATTTCATTGTGTGCATGAAAATATCACAGCATCTGACAAATCATGAAATTGGAGACATTAAGTCTCAGGCTTTTAATGGAGGCCATGCCTGCAGCAGTTGTATAATTGGATAAAGACTCAGTGTCTTAGAAGTGTTCTTTCTATGCATATAACTAAATGTCAACTCAGTCTCTGATGAGTGATTTTCACTGCAGTTAACACTTTTGAAAGCCTTCTAGTTTGGAAAGCAAAAAGTGATGTCTGGTTTCTTTCCCAGCTTGGATGGTGTTTATGGTTCATCGTTCTGAATGATTAAGAAGCAACATTGTGTGACTGGCCCCTTAGTTCTTATCACCAGATAGGACATTTTCTAATGTCCCTTCAATTTTTATCACTGAAAAGACTAACCACAATGAATGGCTTACATGTCTTTCTGAAGTGTATAAAAAGCATTACCAAGAAAACAATGTGTGCAGACATTAAGCACACTTGAAAATCTGTACCGAGTGCTTTCAGCATTTGTAATGTATTTATAATTGCAAATCTTGATAAATATTTTCTTTTTTTCAATAAAATGAATAAAAATAATTTTATTAACATTTTGAGCCTCTCTTCCCCCACATCACTTTTTGGAGATAAATACTTTAAAAATAATAACTTTAGACATTTTTTTCTAAATGTCTATATTTACCCCAGCAATATACCCCAGCAAGGGGATTTACCTTCCTTTATATCATGCAGTCAGCCTCAATATAACACTTACAGTAGTTAGATAATTTTATTATGGATACTTTTGTGTTCTGATTTGGAAGTTGCACAGAACCATTGTGCATAAGGAATATCTGTAGAATACTGTCCAATTCTTTTTTTTTATGTTTTTTATCTTTTTTTTATTCGATATAATTTTTTATTTACATTTCAAATGATTTCCCCTTTTCTAGCCCCCCACTTCCCAAAAGTCCCTCCCGTAAGCCCCCTTCTCTTCCCCTGTCCTCCCACCCACCCCTTCCCACTTCCCCATTCTGGTTTTGCCGAATACTGCTTCACTGAGTCTTTCCAGAACAAGGGGCCACTCCTCCTTTCTTCTTGTACCTCATTTGATGTATAGATTATGTTTTGGGTATTCCAGTTTTCTAGGTTAATATCCACTTATTAGTGAGTGCATACCATGATTCACCTTTTGAGTCTGGGTTACCTCACTTAGTATGATGTTCTCTAGCTCCATCCATTTGCCTAAGAATTTCATGAATTCATTGTTTCTAATGGATGAATAGTACTCCATTGTGTAGATATACCACATTTTTTGCATCCACTCATCTGTTGAGGGATACCTGGGTTCTTTCCAGCATCTAGCAATTATAAATAGGGCTGCTATGAACATAGTAGAGCATGTATCCTTATTACATGGTGGGGAATCCTCTGGGTATAGGCCCAGGAGTGGTATAGCAGGATCTTCTGGAAGTGAGGTGCCCAGTTTTCTGAGGAACCGCCAGATTGATTTCCAGAGTGGTTGTACCAATTTGCAACCCCACCAGCAGTGGAGGAGTGTTCCTCTTTCTTCACACCCTCTCCAACACCTGCTGTCTCCTGAATTTTTAATCTTAGCCATTCTGACTGGTGTAAGATGAAATCTTAGGGTTGTTTTGATTTGCATTTCCCTAATGACTAATGAAGTTGAGCATTTTATAAGATGCTTCTCCGCTATCCGAAGTTCTTCAGGTGAGAATTCTTTGTTTAACTCTGTACCCCGTTTTTAATAGGGTTGTTCGGTTTTCTGGAGTCTAACTTCTTGAGTTCTTTATATATATTGGATATTAGCCCTCTATCTGATGTAGGATTGGTGAAGATCTTTTCCCAATTTGTTGGTTGCCGATTTGTCCTCTTGATGGTGTCCTTTGCCTTACAGAAACTTTGTAATTTTATGAGGTCCCATTTGTCAATTCTTGATTTTAGAGCATACGCTATTGGTGTTCTGTTCAGAAACTTTCTCTCTGTACTGATGTCCTCAAGGGTCTTCCCCAGTTTCTTTTCTATTAGCTTCAGAGTGTCTGGCTTTATGTGGAGGTCCTTGATCCATTTGGATTTGAGCTTAGTACAAGGAGACAAGGATGGATCAATTCGCATTCTTCTGCATGCTGACCTCCAGTTGAACCAGCACCATTTGTTGAAAAGGCTATCTTTTTTTCCCTTGGATGTTTTTAGCCTCTTTGTCGAGGATCAAGTGGCCATAGGTGTGTGGGTTCATTTCTGGATCTTCAATCCTGTTCCATTGATCCTCCTGCCTGTCACTGTACCAATACCATGCAGTTTTTAACACTATTGTTCTGTAGTATTGCTTGAGGTCAGGGATACTGATTCCCCCAGACTTTCTTTTGTTGCTGAGAATAGTTTTAGCTATCCTGGGTTTTTTGTTGTTCCAGATGATAAATGTTTTCTTATAGAGACTGGAGAGATAGCTCCAAGGTTAAGATTGACCTTCCAGGTTGAGGTTGCAGTTCCTGTTTTCCAGAGGATCTGAATTTGGTTTCCAACACCATGCCAAGTAACTTACAAATGCTTGCATTTTTCAGCCTCTGGAGAACCAATGTCCTCTTCTGCCTTGGCAGGCACTTGCACACAAAAAGCATGTACACACACACACATACACACACCACAAACATATGCACACACACACACATACACGCACACACACGAACTTAACAAAGTTTCATTTTCTAGAATACAAAAAAGAGAAATATAATGAAATTCAAATTCACAGATTGTCTACAAATTCTACAAACATTAACCATAACAGAGAAACATTTATTTCACTAATATGTCTCTATCCCTGAAAATATGGTACACCCAAATACATCTGTGTAAGATTTTACTGAATAAAAAAAACAAGATGACAAAATGTTTAATAATGACAAGAGCATGCTGTGAGTATGCAAACAGTTCTTATTGGTGTGGTGTGGTATGGTGTGATGTGGTGTGGTGTGGTATGGTGTGGTGTGGTATAGTGTGGTATGGTGTGGTGGACTTCTTTCTCAAAAGCTAAGCTCACGTGAATCAAGTTTCATTTCTGTGGAAACTCAACACATCTAGTAGTTCATTCAATGTATTTTTGCCTTGTGACATCAAAAGAACTAGAGATAACTTAGGCACAGGTTTCTGTGTCATAAATGTTCCAAAGATAATGTTTACAAATAAGTAGCCCCTTAGTTCTTATCACCAGGTAGGACATGATGAAACCTGGGCTCTAGGTTTTTGAAAATGTTGTGCTTTTATAATCCTTGCTAGAACTGTGCCCTTCCTTGAAATTCTTGTTGGTGACTTAGCTTCTTTTTCATTTCATAACTGCACTCCTATGACTATAGCATAAAGACATCCAAGACTTTGCATTTTCTTTTCTACATCTTATTTTGAAATTATAACCAGAAATACAGTAGAATAATTTGGAGTGAATTTTGTCTTGGTAGATAATGGATCTTTCTGCTGATTTTTTTTTTTTTGATAAGCAAGTCTGTTCACAGGTCTGAAATAAGTGCATATCACCTATTTGGAAGATGACTTATGAATGACTCCCTGAGAGAATCTTCTTTCATATGAATTTTTAAGTATGTTGGAGTTTGCCATTTCAATAGCCATGGAACTGAAAGGAAAGGGATGAAAGAAATTTGGAATTTTCAGTGACAATTGCACTGCTTTATAGTTGGAAGAACTATGGTATCCAAACTCCATAATCTACAATATGAGAAACAGTCACCCACTCTATTGTTCAAAACTCAGACCTCTAGAATATTGATTACACTCATAACTTGTAATGTCTTCCATGAAGCTGTGACTCTCCATGATGGTATGTAGTCAACTCTTCCATATCAACATTTCTAAGTATTTTCTAATATCTCTTAAAACAAAGGCACTTTTATTAGTTTTTGAAACTAAATAAAATCTTACCTAACTCTAATTATCTTTCTAAAAAGAAAATGACTGACAGCTAATCTGAAGAATATGACTCAAAGTCCGTATGAATTTGGAATAACATCTGTCCCTTTAATGGGTCTGTTTCTACTTAGTCTAGTGTTCATCAGTGAAGTGGATGAGGCAGATGCTCTGTCTTTGTGCAACACAGGCTGCTCTTCCTGAGTATTTGAAGAGCTAGAAACATAAACCAGCTCCTCTCTGTGCTGCTTTGGCTCAGTTGTGACATTACTCTGAGATTTGCCAACAGAAAAAAAACAAAAACCCTTGGTAATCATAGGATAATTGAGAATTCTTGTCTGGTTCCCAACTATCTAGGTTAAATCTTAGGAAGTCTGTGAGACTACATCTGAATCAAGACATTTTCCACACTGAAGAGTCATTTAACTCTAAGCCAGACTGTATCTCAAACCAGAACAAGGAGCCTAATTATCTAGTTTGTCCAAGGTTCTAGTTTGGGCCAGGTTCCAGCATGTAAGATTGCTCTGAGAAGCTCTCAAATTCATTTTGAGATTTGGAATTCAATAGAATGGTAGCATGGTTCTTACCTATGCCTCCCTATGTCCTTTAATGGTAGAAAAACTTCTTGTGTCTTCTGGGGCTTGGAGAAGTATCCCTAAAGGCCAGTGCAGTGAAGGTATGTGTCCCACCTTGTGGTATTATTGGAACTTTTTCAAACTTTAAGGCATAGAGTTTAATGGTAGATCTACCAGTTGTGTGTCTGGCCTTCTCCCCTGACACTTCCTTTGCTTCCTAGACATGAAATTAATGTTTTTTCCCCTGAACTGTCCTACTGTATTGTCCTAGGCCTAATGGCAATTAAACCTATGGATCATGGATTATCTCCAAACTGTGAACTAAAATACGCTCACTCTTTTTCTCTTTGAAATGATTATCTTAGACATTTGTGAGTAGTAGAGACTGACATCAACATAGGTCCCTGAACATGTTTCTTAGGCTTGTCCCTGCACTAGGAAAGCCATCTGTTAACAAAATGGGAGGAGAATCCTGATGACCTCTTAAGTCCATCATGCCAAATGATTCTTGCCTTTAGGCTACATTAGGCATAGAGCAATCACTAATGTCCAGGCAGTGAAATAAGTGTGATCAGATCCCCTGTATTGCTTATGGTCCATCATTTTAGCTCTGGGTTATGACCCCATATGAGTCAAGTAACTGAGCATAAGGATTGAAAAATCATAGCTGCATTAAATGGTCTCTGAATACACAACAACCAAAGTGAATTCAGAGTCCAGTGCATAAGGATATGAGGGATTTATGACAGGACTCACCAGTGTTCCATGTGATTCCATGGCAACCTTTGTTTAGAACATTACATAGGCACTTAGCCCCACTGTGCCTTCAGAACGAGTAACATGATCACTATTGCTGGACATACACTTATGTTTTTACAGCTTTCATACTGTCACCTCAAAAGATCAAAGTTGTATATATTTAGATTATATTATATCTGAATATTTGCTTTTTAAAATTGCCTTTGAGTTGCTAACTTGAATTTCATTTTTTAAAATGTGAAGTGAATTTTGGCATGGGATTAGAACAAAATTTCCAGCAATTCCTGGAGTGGCTTTAAGCATACTGCCATTTTACTTTACATATTTGTAGAAATTGACATTCACAGAACTGATGCTTATAAAATCAAAATATCCATCAACTCTGAAACTCTGAAAGTGTTCAAAATTTTCTATTTTCCTGAAGTATCAAAATTTATCTCATTTGATTCTTTATATAAAAATAAATAAGTACTTCTATCCTGTTACAAATTAAATTTACTTTTATTTGTGAGTATGAGTGTGTGTGTGTGTGTGTGTGTGTGTGAGTGTGTGTGTGTGTGTATGTGTGTGAGTGAGAGACCATGTGCGAGCTTTCATGCCCTACCATGAGCATGTATGGTACAAAGTTTCCACTTAACAAACCTGGACCAGTACAGACCTGGAATATGCATGTCTTTACTCAATATTCAATATTTGGTTTATGCATGTGCATAGCACTCAGATTTTACATTTTGTATTGGATATCTGAACTTGACCACTCATAATTTTGTAAAAAATAAAAGGCTTAATAATTATTTTATGATTTATGTTTGGTAAACAGTTGATTTCCATACTTGCTTTAATACTTATATGCCATGCAGAAGAATGCAAATTGATGCATTCTTATCTTCTTGTACAAAACTCCAGTGCAAGTGGATCATGGACCTCCACATAAAACCAGATACACTGAAAGTAATAAAAAAAAAAAAGAAGGTGTGGAAGAGCCTCAAGCACATGGGCCCAGGAGAAAATTTCCTGTCCGGAACACCAATAGCTTATGCTCTAAGATCAAGAATTGACAAATGGGACCTCATAAAATTACAAAGTTTCTGTAAGGGAAAAGGACACTGTCAATAGGACAACATGAAACCAACAAATTGGGAAAAGATTTTTGCCAACCCAACATTCGACAGAGCATTAATATCCAATATATACAAAGAACTCAAGAAGTTAGACTCCAGAGAACCAAATAACCCTATTAAAAATGGGGTACAGAGATAAACAAAGAATTTTCAACTGAGGAATATTGAATGGCTGAAGAAACACCAAAGAAATGTTCAATATCCTTAGTCATCAGGGAAATGCAAACCAAAACAACCTTGAGATTTTACCTCACACCAATCAGAATGACGAAGACCAAAAATTCAGGATCCAGCAGGTGGTGAGGATGTGGAGAAAGAGGAACACTCCTCCACTGCTGGTGGGATTGCAAGCTGGTACAACCACTCTGGAAATCAGTTTGGTGATTCCTCAGAAAATTGGGCATAATACTACCAGAGGACCCTGCTATATGACTCCTGGGAATATACCCAGAGGATTCTCCAGCATGTAATAAGGACATATGCTTCACTATGGTCATAGCAGTCTTATTTACAATAACTAGAAGCTAGAAAGAACCAAGTGGTCTATCAACAGAGGAATGGATACAGAAAATGTGGTACATTTACATAATGGAATACTACTAAGCTATTAAAAACAATGAATTAATGAAATTCTTAGCTGTAGCTGCCCGCAGCCACATGTAAACCGGGTTACCTGTTGAGAGAATCTTGGGGTTATAGGGAAGAGGGGCGAAAAGAACGTGCAGCCAAGTCAATGTTCACTGATCAAAGCCCTAAACTTTAATGGCGCCAGACCTTTTAACAGTTCGGGCAAACCCTTCCCCCCAGACTCCAGGCTGAGTTCCGGTGGAAGTTGTCTAGCTTCTCTTGGAGGTCTTCGTCTTGACTGCTCCGGCAGCTGGGTGGGTCACCTGTTTAATTCAGGAATCCCTATACCTGGAGGAACAATGAACTTAACCTTTACTACGAGCGCTCCACCCTAGGTGGAGCAGGATCCTGGCTAACTGGGAGAAGTTAACCTTGACCAAAGTCAAACTCTGACCAAGTGCAAGACTGCCCCACTATGGCTCTGTACACTTAGCCAAATGGATAGAATTAGAAAATATCATCCTAAATGAGGTTTCCCAATCACAAAAGAACACACATGGTATGTATTCACTAATAAGTGGATATTAGCCCAGAAGCTTGGAATACTCACAGACCAAGTAAAGCTCAAGAAGAAGAACAAAGTATGGATACTCTGGTCCTTCTTAGAAGGGGGGACAAAATGCCCATAGGAAGAGATACAGAGACAAAATATGGAGCAGAGACTGAGGGAAAGACCATCCTGAGACTGTCCCTCCTAGGGATTCATCCCATATACAGTTAGAAAACCCAATCACTATTATGGATGCCAACAAGTGCTTGCTGACAGGAGCCTGTTATAGCTGTCACCTGGGAGGCGATGCTAATACACAACAAATACAGAGGGGGACACACTCAGCCAACAAGTGAACTGAGCACAGGGTCCCCAGTGGAGGAGCTAGAAAAGGACCCAAGGAGCTGAAGAGGTTTGTAGCACCATAGGAGGAACAACAATATGAGCCACTCAGTACCCCCAGAGCTCCCAGGGAATTTGGTTGGTACCCCTAACCAAAGAGTACACACCAAGGGACCCATGGCTCCAGATGCATATGCAGTAGAGGATGTACTTGTTGGACATCAAAAGGAGGAGAGACCCTTGGTCCTGAAAAGGCTCAATGCCCCAGTGTAGGGGAATGCCAGGACAGGGAAGTGGGAGTGGGTGGATTGGTGAGCAGGGGGAGGGGGGATGATTTGGAGAGGGGGACAGGAAAGGGTACAACATTTGAAATGTAAATAAAGAATATATCTAATAAAAATACCTATATGCCAAAAGTCATATAAATATTTATTTGGTAAGGCTAGGCATAGTACCATACACTTTTTGTCCCACTACTCAGGAGGCAGAGGACAGGCAAATTTCTGAGTTCCAGTCTTGCTTGGTCTATATAGCAAGTTACAGGCCAGTCAAGGTTACACAGAGAATTTTTGTCTCAAAAAACTACCTCCAACTGGGAAAGGGGAATTCATTTGGAATGTAAACAAAGAATATAGAAAATAAAGGAAAAAAAAAACACCTACAACAAGAAAACAAACACAACTTTTATTCCCTTGGGTGAAAAGAGTTCCCAAGGAAGAAAAAAGTTGAGAAGCAGATGAGAATGGTTTTTCAATATGATGCCTAAAGAACACTGACTAAACTCAAGAGAACTCTACAGTTCATTGGAAGGAGAGGCAGAAGCAGCCATCCTTTTTTCAATATTCTTTCAGGATTTTCCCTACCCATTGTTTAAATAAAATATAAGCCAGTCATATTTCTTAGCTCAGAACACCAACCAAGGACAGGTAAATATTAACAGAGCTTCAGGGACATCAGTGCACAGAATGCACTGGAAGATCCTACGTCACAGGACCTCTGTGAAATTTCACGCAGATGTGCATTCTGCCTCCAGACGAAAGGTGGGACATAGGAGCATGCCTTGAGGCAAAGCTTCTCATTCAGACTTCTTACACACGCCAGCTCTGGGCAACCTCTCCTTTGCATTTCTTATGACATTGATTTATTTATCCTCAAGTTGAGCTTCATATGTCTATATTCTCTGGAAAAATCATGGTCCTTAATTCAATTGTTCCATGTGATTTGTAGTCTAAAAATAAAGAAGAACATAAGGACTTCATTACAATTCTCTACCTCTCACACTCTCTCTCCTCTCTCTTTCTCTCTGTCTCTTCTATCCCCTCTTGCCTCTTTCTTTCCTTCTCTTTTCTTTCTCTCCCAGTTCCTCTCCTTTGTCTCTCTCTCCCTTCTCTCTCTTTCCCCCTACACACATGCATACACACACACACACACACACACACACACACACACACGCATACATACACACACACACACACACACACACACACACACACGCAGGAGAGAGAGATGGGGGGAGGTTAGGACAGTCTGTTAACTTAGTAGAATTGGTTTGCTCTGAGTTCACTTACTTGCCTGCTCCTAACCACTATTGTCTCTCTAATCCCTGCCTTGGTTTGTGCACAGCCAGCCTGGCCAGCTGTTGCCAATTACCCTACAGTACTTTCATGTAAATGAACACTATGCAGACATTACCTGTTCATTTTAGAACAAATGAAAATTGAAGAACCATGGAAGTAAATAAATTCCAGTGGCACATTAACAAATCTTTCAAAATGATTATTTAAATATAAAAACATGAAAGAGAGCAACATGACTAAAGTAAGTATTGCTACATAGAAATTTTAAGTTGACAGATGGGCAAACTCAAACTACATACAGAATGAAGTAAGGATTAACTAGCACAGTTTTTTAGATACTAGCATTCTTAGAGAAAAATATCTTTAGATGTGAATATAGTTCCTGGGTTGTTACATGCATGGATACTGCAGGTAAAATACACCAGTGACCACAAACCTCTAAAGCATGCTTTAAAACAATAATGAGAGATATAAAAAATTAAAGTTCCAGTTTGGGAAAGTATAATTTCTAGCTGAAAGCCACGGGTCCCATTTGCTTCTTGTTAGTCACTAAAGTGAAAAATACAGATTACAGACAGGCACTCCTAGTACTGAGAAGCCTTTAAATCCAAGCAATCTGAGATCTGAGCCTATATCATGAGACTTTAGATCACCTAGAATTCCAGATGTGTCTGGGCTCTTGAGAGCTTAGACTACCTAGGGTTCCAGATGTGTCAAGGCTCTTGAGAGTTTAGACCACCTAGGGTTTCAGAGGGATGAATAAATAAAGACTGGTATTGGAAAATGTTAGTTAATAAAGAATATAATTTGCTTTTATTTTTTAAGAATTTTCCTTTTTACTTAGCTTCTCTTCTTTTAGTAATACAAAGTTGATCCATTTTCATATACCAGGGTCCTATTTTGACAACCCCTTATTAAATTTCCCTCTGCTCTTTCTCATTTGCTTTAATCTGGCCAAACCTCACTGACATCCTGCTGAGCTTGATGCTCAAGGATCTGAAAAGTCTTTCTGAAATGGGGAGGTGGCAACTGTGACACAATGGAACATATCTCATGATCTGCTCATGAAGTATGATGGTGTCAAGAAAGATTTTGTAAGCAAAGACTCTATAAAAGAGGCTGATGTCATTTTTATTGGATATTTTCTTTATTTACATTTCAAATGCTTTTATCAAGTTTCAGAATTTGTGGTTCTACCAAAAGAAAATGACAAGGAAAGTACCACCTTGTGGCTACTTCCTCAGGGCAGCCAGGCCCTTTGTGTGCCAAGCTGGCCTGGAGAGAGGGAGGCTTAGAGTGCTCAGAAGTACAGTGCACGATCTCAGTGGGCAATAAACACACCTGGAAAGAGCTTCAGGAAACTGGCTCAGCTTACTGAAGAAGGGATACATATGCCCTTAGAAAGGTGACCAGGATCTCTGGGACAATGTTTATTGGCTATGTACCACTGGCCAGGACAGGGTGTTGGAAGATGAAT
Organism: Apodemus sylvaticus; assembly: GCF_947179515.1. NCBI lineage: Eukaryota > Metazoa > Chordata > Mammalia > Rodentia > Muridae > Apodemus > Apodemus sylvaticus. The sequence goes on along the minus strand of NC_067474.1, from coordinate 9,293,764 downwards.
TATCTGCATATTCAGGGCCTATAAGGGAATAGACTTTATAAGGTCAAACAAGGAGTGAATCTTGATAACTGTTAAGGTAATACATTTTTGTGGTGTCCGATTGGATGTGGTGAGGAAGCCAATGCTTGCATTCTCATATTAGGTATCTAGAGCTGAAGCTTCTTCCACCCTTTTTCCATAAGCCTGGGCCATTATGATACAACAGGACAGGATTATGGAGACAAAGGTATCTTGGGTGTGAGTGTTCACACATAAAAACTGTGGTCTAAAGTAGGCGCATCCCTCAATGACTGGAAAATATGCACCACTTCATACACTCTCTTTATAACCAGAGTTTTCTTGGTCTGTACACCCACCAGGGTTTTGATGTTACAAATTTAGTGATTCTTTAACTGTGTTTAAAACCATGGAAGATTCAGCTGTTACATGAATATAGAGCTTAAGAGAAGAATGCTGGGGCTAAATGATGAACACCTTGTAGAAAATTACTTTATTCTTGATTGTGATTTTCAATAGTAACTTATGAGATAAGTTTAAACGCCATTGTTGAAATCACCATTGAAATTATATTTTCATCATGTAGAATCTATATGCATTAGATAAGCATATTAGAACACACACATGTTGATTTGACTTTTTCCATATTTCTGGAAAGTCTGTGAGAGTTCATCTCAGTTGTCAACTGAATGTGATCTAGAATGACCTGGGAGACAGGCCTCTCAGGAGCTACCCTAAGCTAGGGAAAATTACCTTGATTAGATTGAATTGGAAAAACCAACAGTAGGTGACACCATTCCCTAGACTGGGATTCTGGAGTGTAGAAAAACAAGAAATCATGCTGAACATAAGCAAGCCATCACTCTCTTTCCTGACTTTAAATCCATGATGAAAAATACCTCAAATTATGAACCTAAACTAAGCCTTTATTTCTTGAATTTCTTTTTCTTCTTTTGTTTTTTATTGGAAATTTTCTTTGTTTACATTTCAAATGTTTTCCCCTTTCCAGGTCTCCCCTTCAGAACTCCCTATACCATACCTCCTACTCTTGCCTCTACGAGGGTGTTCCACCACCCACCCACCCACTCCTACCTTCCTGCCCTGGCATTCACCTACACTGGGACATCTAACTCCCTCAGGCCCAAGGATCACTCCTCTCACTGATGTCCAATAAGACCATCAGCCAGTGCCATGGGTCCCTCCATGTGTACTCTTTGGTTGGTGCTCCAGTCACTGGGAGATCCAATGGGGGTCGGGCCTGTTGACGCCGATGCTCCCCTGAATTTCTTTTTTTCAGAATGTTTTATCACATGAGTGGGTATAAATAAGACAGAACCATGTTCGGATGTCTGAGATTAGTTCTCTGTATCTTCAAAATCTGAAATGCTGCAGACCATGCAAATCATCTAAAATAGTTCTACAGAGCAGGAAGCTGGAGCCTGCTGAGTTTTGATGACTTATCCGTGTTGCTCCTCTCCAATTTTTTATTTAATCAGATTATTGATGTTTACTCTAAAGATATTACAAATCATATTAAACAATCTTCTGGGTTTACAAGTCAGCTGGCAAGATGATGTCACTGGTGTGCTTGTACTGTGAAATCTCTTTGCAGATACTCCACATTGTAGAAAGTTCCTTTTAAATATGGTTCAAAGTAAAAAGAAAATTAATTCCTGGAAAATATATTCTTAAACTTTCACTATTGGATCGAAGCATGTCTTTAGCTCTTGGAATTCAGAATGCACCAGGGATTGAGGATTATAACATCAAAAGTAAAGAAAGGGAGCTTTGCAGTTTTATGGGATTTATTCCTAGGGAGACATTATCATGCTTACTTTCAAATTCACCTCTTGTATATTACAGCAGCTTCTATGGCATAAGAGAAGATATTGTTAGTATCAAGTTTTGCAATTATTTACATTCTTTTTAAATACATAATATTAATTCTATGAAAATCTCATACAAACTACTTTGCTCATATGCAGTCTTAAATTCTCTCTCACCTCCTCCCAGATTCATCCTGACTTTTCCTTTTCCTCTCAAATTAGTTCCCTCTTTCTCTTCTTTTTATTTGCTATTTTTCCTCATTTATACATTTATGTATGTGAGTGTTTTATCTTTTTATGTGTCTGCTCACCACATGTGTGCAGTGCACTCAGAGGACAAAAGGGAGAGAGGGATCTCTGGACTGAAGTAAGAGAGAGCTGTGAGCTGCCTTGTATTGAAAGACCATATCTTGGGCTCAGACTCTATTTTAGAGTACCTGATCTAAGACTGAACTCTCTAGCACCAGTTTTCAGTTACTCTACAACAAACCTGCACCTCCAGGTTATAAGCCCCACACACATACTTCACTTCCTAACAACACATATCAGGAAGAAAGCAGAAGTTAAGTTTATGGTTTGGCCCCCAGCACCAGTCAATTATTTTAAAGGGCAACAAAATTCTGTAATAGTCCCCAATCAGATGTGTGCCAGGCTAGACACTTGCTTGCTTGCCGTTGCCTATAAACCCTCAGGGAAATCATTTGAAATGTAAATTAAAAATATATCAATCAGGAGCAGCTTGGGCCACATGCCCTGTCCCCAATCAGTGCAGAGGGCCAGCGGTGAATCCGGAGGCCAGCCTCAGGGAGGCAGCTTGCTCTGGTGAGTCCATCTGACCTGGCAGAGCAGAGAAAACATCCTGAGGCCTCTGGCAGAGGCTTCTGGTCACCACCTCTGGATCAGGAGCAACCTGGGCCACGCTCCACATCCACAAGCAGAGCAGAGGGCCAGTGGTGAATCTGGAGGCCGGCTATAGGGAGGCAGCTTGCATCAGTGAGTCCTGCATTGACAACAAGACCAACTAACACCAGTGAGATCTAGATGGCAAAAGGCAAACATAGGAATGTTACTAACAGTAATCAAGGCAATATGGCAGCATCTGAACCCAATTCTCCAACAACAGCAAGTCCTGGATACCCCAACACACCAGAAAAGAAATATTTGAATTTAAAATCACTGGTAATTGTAAATTACCAGTAAAGTTACAAGAACAAATGAAGGACATAAATAAATCTCTTAAAGAAATTAAGAAGAAAAATGATCAAAAGCTAGAAGCCCTTACAAGGGAAACACAAAAATCACTGCAAGAAAGTCAGTAGGATATGGGTCAAACGATAGTAGCCAATAAGGAGGAAATGCAAAAATCACTTAAAAAATACAGGAGAACTTTGATCAACAGGCAGAAATCATGAAAGAAGAAACACAAAACTCACTCAAAGAATTACAGGAAAACACAATAAAGCAAGTGAAGGAACTGAGCAAAAACATCCAGGATCTAAAAACAGAAGTAGAAAAAGCTAAGAAATCGCAAAGGGAGACAACTTTGGAGATAGAAAACCTTGGGAAGAAATCAGGTGCCATAGATGCAAATATCAACAACAGAATACAAGAGATTGAAGAAAGAATATCAGATGCCAAAGATACCACAGAAACCATGGATTCAACGGTCAAAGAAAATGCAAAATGCAAAAATCATGTAACCCAAAATATCCAGGAAATTGAGGACACAATGAGAAGGCCAAACCTAAGGATTATAGGCATAGATAAGAGCGAAGATTTACAAAGTAAAGGGCCAGCAAATATCTTCAATAAAATTATGGAAGAAAACTTCCCTAATCTAAAGAGAGAGATGTCCATGAATATACAAGAAGCCTACAGAACTCCAAACAGACTGTACCAGAACAGAAATACATCTGTCACATAATACTCAAAACCCCAAATGTACTAAACAAAGAAAGAATATTAAAGACAGTAAGAAAAAGAGGCCAAGTAACATATAAAGGAAGACCTATCAGAATCATACCAGACTTCTCACCTGAGACTATGAAAGCTAGAAGATCCTGGGCAGATCTCATGCAGACTCTAAGAGAACACAAATGCCAGCCAAAACTATTATACCCAACAAAACTCTCAATCACCATAGATGGAGAAACCAAGATATTCCATGACAAAACCAAGTTTACCCAATATCTTACCACAAACCCACCTCTACAAAGGATAATAGGAGGAAAACACCAATACAAGAAGGGAACTTCACCCTGGAAAATGCAAGATACTAACCTTCTTTCATCAAACCCAAAAGAAGATAACTAATCAAATATAAGAGATAACATCCAAAATGACAGGAAGTAATAATCACTATTCCTTAACATATCTTAACATCAATGGACTCAATTCCCCAATAAAAAGACATAGGTTAATGGACTGGATATGTAAACAGGATCCTACATTTTGCTGCATACAGGAAACACACCTCACTGTCAAAGACAAAAAGTACCTTAGAGTAAAACGTTGTAAGACAATTTTACAAGCAAATGGTCTCAGGAAACAAGTCGGAGGAGCTATTCTAATATCAGATAAAATTGAGTTTCAACCTAATGTCATCAAAAGAGACACTGAGGGACACTTCTTGCTGGTCAAAGGAAAAACACACCAAGAAGAACTCTCAATCCTGAACATCTATGCTCCAAATGCAAAGGCACCCTCATTAATAAAAGAAACTTTACTAAAGCTCAAAGCACACATTGCACCTAACAAATAATTGTGGGTGACTTCAACACTGCACTTTCCTCAATGGACCGATCAGGAAAACAGAAACTAAAAAGGGACAGAGTGAAATTAATTGAAGCTTTGGACCAATTAGATTTAACATACATATATATATATATATATATATATATATATATATATATATATATATATATATATATCATTTCACCCTAAAGCAAAAGAATATACCTTTTTCTCAGCACCTCATGGTACCTTCCCCAAAATCGACCATACAATTGGTCACAAGACAGACCTCAACAAATACAAGAAGATTGAAATAATCCCATGCCTCCTATCAAATCAAATCACTATGGATTAAAAGTGGTCTTCAATAGCAACAAAAACAACAGAAAGCCCACATATACATGGAAACTGAACAATACTCTACTCAATGATACCTTGGTCAAGGAAGAAATAAAGAAAGAAACCAAAGACTTTTTAGAGTTTAATGAAACTGAAGACACAACATACCCAAATCTATGGGACACAATGAAAGCAGTACTAAGAGGAAAACTCATAGCCCTCAGTGCCTCCAAAAAGAAGATGGAGAGAGCATACACTAGCAGCTTAATAACACACCTGAAAGCCCTGGAGCAAAAAGAAGCAAATTCACCCAGGAGGAATAAAAGACAGGAAATCATCCAACTCAGGGTTGAAATCAATCAAGTAGAAACTAAGAGAACCATGCAAAGAATCAACAAAACCAGGAGCTGGTTCTTTGAGAAAATCAATAAGATAGATAAACCCTTAGACAAACTAACTAAAGGGCACAGAGACAGTATCCAGCTTAACAAAATTAGAAATGAAAAGGTAGATATAACAACAGAAACTGAGGAAATTCAAAAAATCATCAGATCTTGCTACCAAAGCCTATACTCAACACAACTGGAGAATCTGGAGGAAATGGACAATTTCCTAGACAGATACCAAACACCAAAATTAAATCAGGATCAAATAGATCATCTGAACAGTTCCATAACCCCTAAAGAATTAAATGGGTCATAGAAAGTCTCCCAACCAAAAAAAGCATGGGACCAGATGGCTTCAGTGAAGAATTCTATCAGACCTTCAAAGAAGACCTAACACCAATACTCTTCAAACTGTTCCACAAAATAGAAACAGAAGGAAAACTATCCAACTCGTTTTATGAAGCCATAATTACGCTGATACCAAAACCACACAAAGATCCAACAAAGAATTCAGGCCAATTTCCCTTATGAATATTGATGCAAAAATACTCAGTAAAATTCTTGCCAAACGAATCCAAGAACACATCAAAACAATCATACACCACAATCAAGTGGGCTTCCTCCCAGGGATGCAGGGATGGTTCAATATAAGGAAATCCATCAATGCAATCCACTACATAAACAAACTCAAAGAAAAAAACCATATGATCATTTCATTAGATGCAGAAAAAGCATTTGACAAAATTCAGCATCCTTTCATGCTAAAAGTCTTGGAAAGAGCAGGAATTCAAGGCCCGTACCTAAGCATAGTTAAAGCAATATACAGCAAACCGGTAGCCAACATCAAACTAAATGGAGAGAAACTTGAAGCAATCCCACTAAAATCAGGGACTAGACAAGGCTGTCCTCTCTCTCCATATCTTTTCAGTACAGTACTTGAAGTTCTACCTAGAGCAATTAGACAACATAAGGAGGTCAAAGGATACAAATTGGAAAGGAAGAAGTAAAGTTATCACTATTTGCAGATGACATGATAGTCTACTTAAGTGACCCAACAAACTCCACCAGAGAACTCCTACCGCTGATAAACAACTTTAGCAAAGTGGCAGGTTATAAAATCAACTCAAGCAAATCAGTAGCCTTCCTATAATCAAAGGATAAGCAGGCTGAGAAAGAAGTTAGGGAAATGACACCCTTCACAATAGCCACAAACAATATAAAGTATCTTGGTGTGACTCTAACCAAACAAGTGAAAGATCTTTACAACAAGAACTTCAGGTCTCTGACGAAAGAAATGGAAGAAGACCTCAGAAAATGGAAAAATATGCCATGCTCGTGGATTAGCAGGATTAATATAGTTAAAATAGCCATCTTGCCAAAAGCAATATACAGATTCAATGGAATCCCCATCAAAATCCCAACTCAGTTCTTTACAGAGTTAGAAAAAGCAATTCTCAAATTTATCTGGAATAACAAAAAACCCAGGATAGCTAAAACTATTCTCAACAGTAAAAGAACTTCTGGGTTCTTTGACTCAAGCAATACCACAGAGCAATAGTGTTAAAAACTGCATGGTATTGTCACAAGGACAGGCAAGTAGACCAATGGCTTAGAATTGAAGACCCAGAAATGAATCCACATACCTATGGCCACTTGATCTTTGACAAAGGAGTAGAAAACATCCAGTGGAAAAAAGATAGCCTTTTCAACAAATGGTGCTGGTTCAACTGGAGGTCAGCATGCAGGAGAATGCGAATTGATCCATTCTTATCTCCTTATACTAAGCTGAACTCCAAGTGGATCAAAGACCTCCACGTAAAAGCAGACACAGTGAAACCAATAGAAAAGAAACTGGGGAAAACCCTTGAGGACATAGGCACAGGGGAAAAGTTCCTGAACAGAACACCAATAGCTTATGCTCTAAGATCAAGAATTGACAAATGGGATCTCATAAAATTACAAAGTTTCTGTAACGCAAAGGACACCGTCAAAAGGACAAAACAGCAACCAACAAATTGGAAAAAGATCTTCACCAACCCTACATCAGATAGAGGCCTATATTCCAATGTATACAAAGAACTCAAGAAGTTAGACCCCAGGCAACCAAATAAACCTATTAAAAAATGGGGTACAGACCTAAACAAAGAATTTTCGCTTGAAGAAATTCATATGGCCGAGAAGCACCTTAAGAAATGCACAGCATTATTAGCCATTAGGGAAATGCAAATCAAAACAACCCTGAGATTTCACCTCACACCAGTCAGAATGGCTAAGCTTAAAAACTCAGGAGACAGCAGGTATTGGCGAGGATTTGGAGAAAGAGGAACACTCCTCCACTGCTGGTGGGGTTGCAAATTAGTACAACCACTCTGGAAATCAGTCTGGCAGTTCCTATGAAAACTGGACATGCCACTTCCGGAGGACCCTGCTATACCTCTCCTGGGCATATACCCAGAGGATTCCCCAGCATGCAATAAGGACACATGCTCCACTATGTTCATAGTAGCCTTATTTATAATATCCAGAAGCTGGTAAGAACCCAGATGTCCCTCAAAGGAGGAATGGATACAGAAAATATGGTATATATACACAATTGAGTACTATTCAGCAATTAAAAACAATGAATTCATGAATTTTTTAGGCAAATGGATGGAACTGGAAAATTTCATCCTAACTCAATCACAAAAGAATACACATGGAATGCAATCATTGATAAGTGGATATTAATTAGCCCTGAAGCTCTGAATACTTAAGATACAATTAACATATCAAATGATTCCCATGAAGAAGGAAGAAGATGGCCCTAATCCTGGAAAGGCTTGATCCAGCATTGTAGGGGAGTACCAGGACAGAGGAAAAGGAGGGGGAAAGATAGGAGAATGGATGGAGAGAAGAGGACTTATGGGATATATGGGGGGAGGGAAACTGGGAAAGGGGAAAGCTTTTAGAGTGTAAACAAAGAATATAGAAAATAAATTTTAAAACAAAGAAAAAAAGAAAAAATATATCAAAGGAAAAAAAAAGAAAAAAGAAAAACCTTGTCACTTTGAGAGCTCTCGCTGCTTCACTCTCCTCTCCTGCATCAGAGATTGCAGTGTGGCCCAAGCTAGTTTGAATCAAGAGACCCTAGTGCAATTGTATCGTAGTTGGCTCCTTGGTGTTCTTTTAGGGTTCGCAAATGCTTAACCAGTGAACCAGCTCTCCATTCTGTCCTTTATTTCTCTTTTAAAAATATTATTTATTTTTAACACTATTGCTCTGTAGTATTGCTTGAGGTCAGGGATACTGATTCCCCCAGGTTTTCTTTTGTTGCTGAGAATAGTTTTAGCTATCCTGGGTTTTTTGTTGTTCCAGATGAATTTGATAATTGCTCTTTCTAACTCTGTGAAGAATTGAGTTGGGATTTTGATGGGTATTGCATTGAATCTGTAGATTGCTTTTGGCAAAATGGCCATTTTAACTATATTGATTCTACCGATCCATGAGCATGGGAGGTTTTCCCATTTTTTGAGGTCTTCTTCCATTTCCTTCTTCAGAGTCTTGAAGTTCTTGTCATACAGATCTTTCGCATGTTTGGTAAGAGTCACCCCAAGATACTTTATACTGTTTGTGGCTATTGTGAAGGGGGTCATTTCCCTAATTTCTTTCTCAGCCTGCTTATCCTTTGAGTATAGGAAGGCCACTGATTTGCTTGTGTTGATTTTATAACCTGCCACTTTGCTGAAGTTGTTTATCAGCTGTAGGAGTTCTCTAGTGGAGTTTTTTGGGTCACTTAGGTAGACTATCATGTCGTCTGCAAATAATGAAAGTTTGACATCTTCCTTTCCAATTTGTATCCCTTTGACCTCCTTATGTTGTCGAATTGCCCGAGCTAGTACCTCAAGTACAATATTGAAAAGATAAGGAGAAAGGGGGCAGCCCTGTCTAGTCCCTGATTTCAGTGGGATTGCTTCAAGTTTCTCTCCATTTAGTTTGATGCTGGCTACCGGTTTGCTGTATATTGCTTTTACTATGTTTAGGTATGGGCCTTGAATTCCTGTTCTCTCCAAGACTTTAAGCATGAAAGGATTGGTACAGTGACAGGCAGGAAGATCAATGGATCAAAGAGGCTGAAAACATCCAATGGAAAAAAGATAGCCTTTTCAACAAATGGTGCTGGTTCAACTGGAGGTCAGCATGCAGAAGAATGCCAATTGATCCATCCTTGTCTCCTTGTACTAAGCTCAACTCCAAATGGATCAAGGACCTCCACATAAAGCCAGACACTCTGAAGCTAATAGAAAAGAAACTGGGGAAGACCCTTGAGGACATCGGTACAGGGAGAAAGTTTCTGAACAGAACACCAATAGCGTATGCTCTAAGAGCAAGAATTGACAAATGGGACCTCATAAAATTACAAAGTTTCTGTAAGGCAAAGGACACCATCAAGAGGACAAATCGGCAACCAACAAATTGGGAAAAGATCTTCACCAATCCTACATCAGATAGAGGGCTAATATCCAATATATATAAAGAACTCAAGAAGTTAGACTCCAGAAAACCAAACAACCCTATTAAAAAATGGGGTACAGAGTTAAACAAAGAATTCTCACCTGAAGAACTTCAGATGGCGGAGAAGCATCTTAAAAAATGCTCAACTTCATTAGTCATTAGGGAAATGCAAATCAAAACAACCCTGAGATTTCATCTTACACCAGTCAGAATGGCTAAGATTAAAAATTCAGGAGACAGCAGGTGTTGGAGAGGGTGTGGAGAAAGAGGAACACTCCTCCACTGCTGGTGGGGCTGCAAATTGGTACAACCACTCTGGAAATCAGTCTGGCGGTTCCTCCGAAAACTGGGCACCTCACTTCCAGAAGATCTTCCTATACCACTCCTGGGCATATACCCAGAGGATTCCCCACCATGTAATAAGGATACATGCTCTACTATGTTCATAGCAGCCCTATTTATAATTGCCAGATGCTGGAAAGAACCCAGGTATCCCTCAACAGAAGAGTGGATACAAAAAATGTGGTATATCTACACAATGGAGTACTATTCAGCCATTAGAAACAATGAATTCATGAAATTCTTAGGCAAATGGATGGAGCTAGAGAACATCATACTAAGTGAGGTAACCCAGACTCAAAAGGTGAATCATGGTATGCACTCACTAATAAGTGGTTATTAACCTAGAAAACTGGAATACCCAAAACATAATCCACACATCAAATGAGGTACAAGGAGAAAGGAGGACTGGCCCCTGGTTCTGGAGAGACTCAGTGAAACAGTATTCGGCAAAACCAGAACAGGGAAGTGGGAAGGGGTGGGTGGGAGGACAGGGAAAGAGAAGGGGACTTAAGGGACTTTCGGGGAGTGGGGGGCTAGAAAAGGGGAAATCATTTGAAATGTAAATAAATTATATCGAATAAAAAAAAGAAACATTTAAAAAATATTATTTATTTATATTTTTATTGAGAATGGCCTTTTGACCTAAAATATACTCTCATTTCCATTCCCTTCTCCCAACTCTTCCCATATCTTCCCTACTGTCCTATCCACCTAAATCTCTCTCTTTCCCTCTCTCTGTCCCTCTCCTCCCTCTCCCTCTCTCTCTCTTTCTAGAATATAAACAGGCATCTAAAATAATGCTAACAATAATAAAATAAGACAAAAACAAACTACAGCACAAAACATTGAAACAAAAAAAAGCACAATAAATGCATACAGATGCTGGGCACACATACTTGTGCATACAGAAAACCCATTAAAACAAACTTGGGAACTATAATATATAAGCAAAAGATCTGTAATGGGGGGGGGAAGCCTACACAAAGCATTGTGAGGCAAAATAACTCTCCAAAATTACCACTGAGTTCTTTTTGTTGACTATCTTTCACCCTACTCTTTCATGTGGTTTGTATACTTAGTGAAACTCTATTGGAGAAAACCAATTTTTCATTTGTAAGCAAGTATCAATTAAAGGTAGTTTCTGAGTTAGAGTTGGGGGCTTCTATCCATTTCCCCTCTAAGTACTCAAACCACAGCTATGTTAGACCTTTGCAGGTCCTGTGCATACAGAAATATGTGTTCGAATGTGGGTCAGCCTTGTTTTGCCTGGAAGACACTATTTTCTGTGCCATCCCGCCCCTCTGCCTCCTTCATTCTTCCCTCCTCTTTTTCTGAACTCTATGAGTCCTAGGGGGAGATATTTGGTGGAGACATCGCCTTAGGATTAAGCATTTCCGAGTCTCTCTATGCACATTGATTAGTTATGAGTCTCTGTATTTGTTCCTATCTCCTGCAGGATGAAGGTTCTCTGTTGATGACTGAGCAAGGCACCAGTCTGTAGCTTTAGTAGAATGTCCTTAAGGATTGTTTTATTTCTCTGTTCCTTTATTATTCCCTGACCTCCTGATCTCATGATCTTCCCAGCCCCTTCTCTGCAGTCTCCATATCCTTGGGCAGGTGCTGTGGATGGATCGCCTCATTGTGGCTGAGCACTCAACAGACACATCTTTACTACACACTGTTGAGTTGTGAGTTTCTCTGTTAACCACCCTCTATTACACAATGAACCTTCCTTGATGAGGTCTAAGTATGGAACTAATCTAACAACATACAAATATAAATTTCAATTGCAGTTTGTTACTGTCTGCATTTGGCAGAGTAATAGTAGTTGACCCGCCCCTGTGGACTGTGAGCTCTTCCAACGCCCTCTTGCCCACATTTACAGAGTGAGGCATGCATTTTCTCCCTAATGTCACTAAGACAGTGACGGCAAACCCATGACATCCGTGCCACTCTTGCACCCACGGTCACATGCTGACATGCAGAATGTTACTGCAGCTCACTGAGTTAAAGGCAGCAAGACTGTTCATCTCTCTCCTCTACATCCTATAAAACACCTTCTAGGCCATGTTTGAAAGCAGACACAAATACTAATATACATTTCATATTTGAGAATAGAAGGCCATCTTGGCTCCTGTGGTCAGGTGGCCAGCTCAGCCAGGTACGCAGAGAACAGCAGAGTGGGGGATCACTCGAGGCACAGCGCATCTGGGTTCCTTCTACATGTGGGAGCTGAGCATCTCTACAGTTGCCTGAGCACATATCCTGAGGGCGGGCATCTGACCTGCAGAGAGTCCCGCAGTTAAAGGGAGCCCTGATGTCTGAGGTCGCCACCATCTTGGCTCCTGTGACCGAGCAGCCAGCTCAGCCAGAGACCTGTACCACATCTGACACGGGGAAGATCCCACTTCCTGATACTCTCTAGAGAACCAGCAGGAGCAGGTTAATCACCACTGCCCCTTTCCATCGGATGTGGTAGCCCTGTGCCACATCTGACATGAGGAAGATCCTACTTCCTGATACTCTCTCAAGAATGGACAGGAGTAGGTTATTCAGTAAACGCGGGACATTTGAGAACCAGCATCAGCAGAGCATTTCAAATCTGGCAGCAAGCATTGTCCAGGGCCGTTTGCCCTGCAGAGTGATCAGCACTTGGAGGGGGTCCTTGCTGTGTCCAACATCTTTGCTACTGGGCAGACCAGACAGGCTACACCAGGTACACAGAGACAACCTGAGTATAGCATTGCTTGGAACAAGGCACACCAGGGCTCCAACAGCACCCAAGAGTAGGGCAGCACATCAGCAATCTGTGCCAGTGGAAACCCAGTCATCCAGCAGTGAAGAAATAGTCTTACAGGCCCATAGGAGGTTCAAGTACCAGCCAGTGACAGCAGGACCAAGTAACACCAGAGATAACCAGATGGCAAAGGCAAACGTAAGAACGTTACTAACAGAAATCAAGGCAAAATGGCAGCATCTGAACGCAATTCTCCATCAACAACAAGTCCTGGATACGCCAACACACCAGCAAAACAAGATCTGGATTTAAAAATCACTGGTAAGGATGCTGTTAGAGGATTACAAGGACATAAATAAAGCTCTTAAAGAAATACAGGGAAACATGAATAAGTTAGAGGCCCTTACAAGGGAAACACAAAAATCACTTAAAGAAATGCAGGAGAAACTGAGTCAACAGGCAGAAGTCATGAAAGAGGAAACAAAAAAAAAATCTACTAAAGAAATACAGGAAAACACAAACAAACAAGTGAAGAAACTGAGCAAAACCATCCAGGATCTAGAAACAACTAAGAAATCACAAAGGGAGACAACTTTGGAGATAGAAAACCTTGGGAAGAAATCAGGGGCCATAGATGCAAAAATAAACAACAAAATACAAGAGACAGAAGAAAGAATCTCAGATGCTAAAGATACCATAGAAACCATTGAATCAATAGTCAAAGAAAATGCAAAATGCAAAAAGCTTGTAACCCAAAACATCTAAGAAAACCAGGACACAATGAGAAAGCCAAACCTAAAGAATATAGGTATAGATGAGGGTGAAGATCTTAAAGGGCCAGTAAATATCTTCAACAAAATTATTGAAGAAAACTTCCCTAACCTAAAGAAAGAGATGCTCATGAATATACAATAAGCCTACAGAACTCCAAACAGACTGGACCAGAACAGAAATAGCTTCCATCACATAATAATCAAAACCACAAATGTACTAAACAAAGAAAGAATATTAAAAGCAGTAAAAGAAAAAAGCCAAGTAACATATAAAGGAAGACCTATCAGTATTACACCAGACTTCTCATCAGGGACCATGAAAGCTAGAAGATCCTGGGCAGATCTCATACAGACTCTAAGAGAACACAAATGTCAGCCAAGACTACGATACCCAGCAAAACTCTCAATCACCATAGATGGAGAAACCAAGATATTCCATGATAAAACCAAATTACACAATATCTTTCCATAAACCCAGCTGTACAAAGGATAATAGGTGGAAAACACCAATACAAGGAGGGAAAATACACCCTAGAAAAAGATAGTAACCTTCTTTCATCAAACCCAAATGAAGATAACCACTCAAATATAAAAATAACAAAAAATGACAGGAAGTAATAATCACTATTCCTTAATATTTCTTAACATCAATGGATTCAATTCCCCAATAAAAAGACATAAACTAACAGACTGGATACGTAAACAGGAACCTACATTTCCTGCATACAGGAAGCACACCTCAGTGTCAAAGACAAATACTACCTCAGAGTAAAAGGCTGGAAGACAATTTTATAAGCAAATGATCTTAGGAAACAAGTCAGAGTAGCCATTTTAATATCAGATAAAATCGACTTTCAACCTAAAGTCATCAAAAGAGACACAGAAGGACACTACTTACTGGTTATGGCAATAATCCACCAAAAAAGAACTATCAATTCTGAACATCTATGCTCCAAATGCAAGGGCACTCTCATTCGTAAAAGAAACTTTACTAAAGCTCAAAGCACACATTGCACCTAACACAATAATTGTGGGTGACTTCAACACTCCACTTTCCTCAAGGGACCGATGAGGAAAACAGAAATTAAACAGGGACACAGTGCAACTAATTGAAGCTTTAGACCAATTGGATTTAACGCACACACACACACACACACACACACACACACACAAAATTTCATCCTAAAGCAAAAGAATATGCCTTTTTCTCAGTACCTCATGGTACCTTCTCCACAATCGATTATATAAAGCAAAAGAATATAACTTTCTCAGTACCTCATGGTACCTTCTCCACAATCAATCATATAATTGATAACAAGACAGACCTCAACAAATATAAGAATATCGAACTAATCCCATGCCTCCAATCAGATCACTATGGAGTAAAAGTGGTCTTCAATAGCAACAAAAACAAAAGAAAGTCCACATACTCATGGAGGGTGAACAATACTGTACTCAATGATACCTTAGTCAAGGAAGAAATAAAGAAAGAAATCAAAGACTTTTTAGAATTCAGTGAAAATGAAGGCACAACATACCCAAATCTATGGGACACAATGAAAGCAGTGCTAAGAGGAAAACTTATAGCCCTGATTGCCTCCAAAAAGAAAATGGAGAGAGCATACACTAGCAGCTTAATGGCACACCTGAAAGCCCTGGAACAAAATGAAGCTAATACACATAAGAGGAGTAGAAGACAGGAAATCATCCAACTCAGGGCTGAAATCAATCAAGTAGAAACAAAGAGAACCATAGAAAGAATCAACAATACTAGGAGCTGGTTCTTTGAGAAAATCAACAAGATAGATAAACCCTTAGCCAGACTAACCAAAGGGCAAAGAGATAGTATCCAAATTAGCAAAATTAGAAATGCAAAGGGAGATATAACAACAGAAATTGAGGAAATTCAAAAAATCTTCAGATCCTATCACAAAAGCCTATACTCAACACAACTGGAAAATCTCGAGGAAATGGACAATTTTCTAGACAGATACCAAATTCTAAAATTAAATCAGGATCAAATAGATCATCTAAACAGTCTCATTAACCCCTAAGATAGAAGCAGAAGGAACACTACCCAACTCATTCTATGAAGCCGCAATTATGCTTATACCAAAACCACACAAAGATCCAACAAAGAAGGAGAATTACAGGCCAATTTCCATTATGAATATCGATGCAAAAATACTCAATAAAATTCTTTTCAATTGAATCCTAGAACATATCAAAATATCATTCACCATGATCAAGTAGGCCTCATCCCAGGGATTCAGGGATAGTTCAATATACGGAAATCCATCAATGCAATTCACTACATAAACAAACTCAAAGAAAAAAACCACATGGTCATTTCATTAGATGCTGAAAAAGCATTTGACAAAATTCAGCATCCTTTTATGCTAAAAGTCTTGGAGAGAACAGGAATTCAAGGCCCATACCTAAACATAGTAAAAGCAATATATAACAAACAAGTATCCAACATCAAACTAAATGGAGAGAAACTAGAAGCAATCCCACTAAAATCAGGGACGAGACAAGGCTGTCCCCTCTCTCCATATCTTTTCAATATAGTACTTGAAGTTCTAGCTAGAGCAATTAGACAACATAAGGAGGTCAAAGGATACAAATTGGAAAGGAAGAAGTAAAGTTATCACTATTTGCAGATTACATGATAGTCTACTTAAGTGACCCAACAAACTCCACCAGAGAACTCCTACAGCTGATAAACAACTTCAGTAAAGTGGCTGATTATAAAATCAACTCAAGCAAATCAGTAGCCTTCCTATACTCAAAGGATAAATAGGCTGAGAAAGAAATTAGGGAAATGATACCCTTCACAATAGCCACAATCAATATAAAGTATCTTGGAGTGACTCTAACCAAACAAGTGAAAGATCTGTATGACAAGAACGTCAGGTCTCTGAAGAAGGAAAATGAAGAAGACCTCAGAAAATGGAAAAATCTTCCATGCTCATGGATTGGCAGGAATAATATTGTAAAAATGGCCATCTTGCCAAAAGCAATATACAGATTCAATGCAATCCCCATCAAAATCCCAACTCAGTTCTTCATAGAGTTAGAAAGAGCAACTCTCAAATTCATCTGGAATAAGAAAAAAAAACAGGATAGCAAAAACTATTTTCAACAGTAAAAGAACTTCTGGGGCAATCAGTATTCCAAACTCAAGCTCCACTATGGAGCAATAGTGTTAAAAACTGCATGGTATTTGTACAGTGACAGGCAGGTACATCAATGGAATAGGATTTAAGACCCAGAAATGATTCCACACATCTATGGTCCCTTGATCTTTGACAAAAGAGCTGAAACTATCCAGTGGAAAAAAGATAGCCTTTTCAACATATGGTGCTGGCTCAAATGGAAGTCAGCATGCAGAAAAATGTGAATTCATCCATTCTTATCTCCTTGTACTAAGCTCAACTCCAAGTGGATCGAGGAACTCCATATAAAACCAGACTCACTGAAACTAATAAAAAAGAAACTGGGGAAGACCCTTGAGCACATGGGCACAGGGGGGGAAAGTTCCTGAACAGAACACCAATAGCTTATGCTCTAAGATCAAGAACTGACAAATGGGACCTCATAAAATTACAAAGTTTCTGTAAGGCAAAGGACACTGTCAAAAGGACAAAACCACAACCAACAAATTGGGAAAAGATCTTCACCAACCCTACATCAGACAGAGGACTAATATCCAATATATACAAGGAACTCAAGAAGTTAGACTCCAGAGTGCTAAATAGCCCTATTAAAAATTGGGTACAGAGCTAAACAAAGAATTTTCACCTGAAGAACTTCAAATGGCTAAGAAGCACCTTAAGAAATGTTTAACATCATTAGTCATTAGGGAAATGCAAATCAAAACAACCCTGAGATTTCACCTCATACCAGTCAAAATGGCTAAGATTAAAAACTCAGGAGACAGCAGGTGTTGGCGAGGATGAGGAGAAAGAGGAACACCCCTTCACTGCTGATGGGAATTCAAGTTGGAACAACCACTCTGGAAATCAGTCTGATGGTTCCTCAGAAAACTGGGCATGACACTTCCAGAGGACCCTGTTATACCAGGATCCTGGCCATATACCCAGAGAATTCCTTGGCATGCAATAAGGACATATTCTCCACTATGTTCATAGCAGCCTTATTTGTAATAGCCAGAAGCTGGAAAGAACCCAGACCTGCCTCAATGGAGGAATGGATACAGAAAATGTGGTATATTTACACAATAGAATGCTACTCAGCAATTAAAAACAATGAATTTATGAAATTCTTAGGCAAATGGTTGGATCTGGAAAATATCATCGTAAATGAGGTAACCCATTCACAAAAGAACACACATGGAATGCAGTCACTGATAAGTGGCTATTAGACCAGAAGCTCTGAATACCCAAGACACAACTCACATATCAAATGATTCCCAAGAAGAAGGAAGGAGAGGGCCCTGGTCCTGGAAAGGCTTGATGCAGCAATGTAGGGGAGTACCAGGACAGAGAAGTAGGAGGGGGTTGATTGAAAAACAGATGGAGGGAAGAGGGCTTATGGGACTTATGGGGAGGGGGAATCAGGAAAGGGAAAATAATTTGGAATGTAAACAAAGAATATAGAAAAAAATTAAAAAATAGGAGCCTTTAATCAGAGATGATAAAGTGACAGGTGATAAAATTAGGTCATACAGTCTCCTAGAAAGGGCTCAATCTCTGGAGCTGTTGCATTTGAATGCATTCTATCAGTACCAAAACTGCACTGTAGGCATTTTTTTAGACAGCTCTTCTGTAAATGTATCACTTTAAATTAAATTACTTTTTAAAAAAGTGAATAGAAATAGATGACTAAATACATATGAAAGTCCATTCATGATACACTAAATAAAAAAACAATAAGCTGGGCGGTGGTGGCGCACGCCTGTAATCCTAGCACTCTGGGAGGCAGAGGCAGGCAGATTTCTGAGCTCCAGGCCATCCTGGTCTACAGGACAGCTTAGGCTATACAGAGAAACCCTGTCTCGAAAAAGCCAAATCCAAAATAATAATAATAATAATAATAATTTTAAGTAAAGCACATATTGAAAAAAATCAAGACTGTTAGTCATATTGTTTGAAAGAGCAATCAAAATGCTATTACATTTTTGGAAAACTAAAAATTATAGACTTATAATTTATAACATTGAAGACCAGACAAAAATGTCTTTCTATTCATTGTTTGGAAGTAGATACACACACACACACACACACACACACACACACACAAGATATATGTATTATGTGTAAAGGCTATTTTTCTTTGTCAACTGCAAAGGAGGAAACTCAACTAAAGAATTGTCCAGATCAGATTGGCCTATGGTCATGCCCATAAAGCATTTTTTTTATTTGCTAGTTGATGTAGGCAGGCTCATCCCGCTTTGGGTGATGACATTTTCTGGCAGGTGGGATTGGGCTATAGAAGAAAGATAGCCTGATAGCCAGGGGGTGTATGTCAATAAGCCCTGGGTTTTGTTGTTGTTGTTGTTGTAGTTGTTGTTGTTTTTCATGACCTTGTCTTCCTGCCTCAAGAGTCTGCCTTGGCTGCCTGTGCTGGTAAGCAGTAATCTGTAAATCAAAGAAGGTAAATTGTTTTGGGTCAGTGTTTTGCCACAGCAGTAACAACAAAACAGCAAAGTAAGATGTCTTGTTACCTCGAAAGTAGAGGTTATTTTTTATAAAACAAAAACAAAAAACCCCAGAACTTTTACATTGTGCTATTTCATAATACTTATGGCTGTGATAGTAAATTTTAATTGCCAAATTGACTAGTGTTGGAATTACATAAAAGAAACAACTCTGGGCATGTCCATAGGGAGATTTGGAGACTGGCTTAACGGAAAAGGGAAGACGCGCCCTGAATATAAGGTGACGCCATCCTGTAGGTGAGGGGCGTGTCTGAGTGACAGGAGAAGAAGGGAGACTAGAGACGCTCCAGCATTCCTCTCTCCTCTGCTCAGGGATGCAGTATGACCAGATGCCTTATGCCTTCTCCACCGTCATAGACTGGCTCTTCAAACTGTGAGCCAAAGCAAACCGTCCTTAGTTGCTTTTGTTAGGTGTTTCTATCAAAGCAATAAAAAGTAGTGAATACAATATTTATGCAGACAGAAGTATAAATTGCATAAATCAGACAATACTTGATTAGCCAACCATTTAATCCCAAACAGAACCTTACTGGGAAATTTTCTATAATGTGTTTTAGTCTGTCTTGGAAATAAAAATTAATCTTATTTTATGTGGAATCTGAGACACGTAGTTGCAGCATGTTGGCTTAACTATAAAGGAAGCCCATGTAGTAGACTCAACCAGGCAGTAATCAACCAATTCCTCTCTTGAGAAATCTTAATTTCAAAGAGCCAAATTAACAATGAAAACAGACATGTGTTTAAAATCTGACTTTGGGACTGGAAAAAATGGGTCCCCAGTTAAGAGCACTTCTTGCTTTTCCAGAGGACCCAAGCTCTGATCTCAGCGGTCAAGTCCAGCTGCTGCTCATGAGCGTCTATAGCTCCAGCTGTGGAGAAACTAATGACTTCTTCTGGACTGAGATCCCTACATATGTGGTATGCAGAGATACAGATGCATACATAATAGTAAAAATAAAATCAATTTTTGTAGTAATTCTTACGCATCCTTGTTGCGGGAAATATTAAAAATGAACCCGCCAACTCCGTGCTCTGCGGACTCTCTGGAGTTGCTGGTCTCTTAGCCCACAAACTCTGCGGCCCTGTGTGACCATAAGATCTCAACAGAGATCTCAATGGACTCTTTGTTTTGAAACCTCACTCAATCTCCTGGAAAATATATATTATATTCTGTGTTGTGATGTTTGGCATTTGGAGGGAGAAGAGTTTCTTTAATAGTAAAATTTTAGTTTATTTTTTGTTAACATTTTATCCTGTACTGTGATCATAATTCACTTAGAAGTCCCACAACACCCCACGGTATTTATTCGGCTCACATGTGATGACAAGTATTTGGTGTTTGTGTATGTATATTCATATGTTTGCTTCTCTAAATTCTAGAAAACATGCTTCTAGTACAGACCCATGGCAGACATCTTCCCCTACTGCTTTTTGCTAGGCTGGCTGGCCAATTAGTTCCAGGGATTAAGGGCTCTCCTTCCCAGCACCAGCATAAAAGATGGCAGCTTTTACATGATTTTCTCCAGGCATTCTGGGGATCTGAACTCAGATCTTCATTGCTTGCACAGCAAGAACTTTTCCAACTAAGTCATTTTTCTGTTGCTACCAATAACATGAATTTTAATGATGTTCTAGAATGTCCACTCTGTATTCACTGGATTTAGCTCCTGGGCTAGTTTAAGGGTGTGTGTGTTTGTGTTTGTGTTTGTGTGTGTGTGTATGTGTGTGTGTCTGTGTGTGTGTGTGTGTTAGCATGGAGATGGTATTATAAAAAGATCTCTAATAGCTTCTATGTATAGGTTGGGTAATTAAGCTAAAACATCCAGTCTTGCAGAATCTGCTGTGGCCTCCAGAGTTGTTCTTTTAGAAGCATTATATGTGGGGCAGGCAGTAGATTCCATGAAGTGTCTTAGCAGAGACCTGGTAGGGCACAGTGACAACTGGAGAGTTAAGATCACAGTCTCATGGTGGTGATGGCTACACTGTTCATAGAGCAAGAGTGCAGCATCCATTTTCACAACAACCTCTGTCTTATTTCCATAAGATTAACTCTAAATGAGTTAAAAATCTACCTCAAATCACATTTTCTTTTTTTTTTATTTTTTTTATTCGATATAATTTATTTACATTTCAAATGATTTCCCTTTTCTAGCCCCCCCACTCCCCAAAGTCCCGTAAGCCCCCTTCTCTTCCCCTGTCCTCCCACCCACTCCTTCCCACTTACCCGTTCTGGTTTTGCCGAATACTGTTTCACTGAGTCTTTCCAGAACCAGGGGCCACTCCTCCTTTCTTCTTGTACCTCATTTGATGTGTGGATTATGTTTTGGGTATTCCAGTTTTCTAGGTTAATATCCACTTATTAGTGAGTGCATACCATGATTCACCTTTTGAGTCTGGGTTACCTCACTTAGTATGATATTCTCTAGCTCCATCCATTTGCCTAAGAATTTCATGAATTCATTGTTTCTAATGGCTGAATAGTACTCCATTGTGTAGATATACCACATTTTTTTGCATCCACTCTTCTGTTGAGGGATACCTGGGTTCTTTCCAGCATCTGGCAACTATAATTAGGGCTGCTATGAACATAGTAGAACATGTATCCTTATTACATGGTGGGGAGTCTTCTGGGTATATGCCCAGGAGTGGTATAGCAGGATCTTCTGGAAGTGAGGTGCCCAGTTTTCGGAGGAACCGCCAGACTGCTTTCCAGAGTGGTTGTACCAATTCGCAACCCCACCAGCAGTGGAGGAGTGTTCCTCTTTCTCCACACCCTCTCCAACACCTGCTGTCTCCTGAATTTTTAATCTTAGCCATTCTGACTGGTGTAAGATGAAATCTTAGGGTTGTTTTGATTTGCATTTCCCTAATGACTAATGAAGTTGAGCATTTTTTAAGATGCTTCTTCGCCATCCGAAGTTCTTCAGGTGAGAATTCTTTGTTTAACTCTGTACCCCATTTTTAATAGGGTTGTTTGGTTTTCTGGAGTCTAACTTCTTGAGTTCTTTATATATATTGGATATTAGCCCTCTATCTGATGTAGGATTGGTGAAGATCTTTTCCCAATTTGTTAGTTGCTGATTTGTCCTCTTGATGGTGTCCTTTGCCTTACAGAAACTTTGTAATTTTATGAGGTCCCATTTGTCAATTCTTGATCTTAGAGCATGTGCTATTGGTGTTCTGTTCAGAAACTTTCTCCCTGTACCGATGTCCTCAAGGGTCTTCCCCAGTTTCTTTTCTATTAGCTTCAGAGTGTCTGGCTTTATGTGGAGGTCCTTGATCCATTTGTATTTGAGCTTAGTACAAGAAGACAAGGATGGATCAATTCGCATTCTTCTGCATGCTGACCTCCAGTTGAACCAGCACCATTTGTTGAAAAGACTATCTTTTTTCCATTGGATGTTTCAGCCTCTTTGTCGAGGATCAAGTGGCCATAGGTGTGTGGGTTCATTTCTGGATCTTCAATCCTGTTCCATTGATCCTCCTGCCTGTCACTGTACCAATACCATGCAGTTTTTAACACTATTGCTCTGTAGTATTGCTTGAGGTCAGGGATACTGATTCCCCCAGATTTTCTTTTGTTGCTGAGAATAGTATTAGCTATCCTGGGTTTTTGTTGTTCCAGATGAATTTGATAATTGCTCTTTCTAACTCTGTGAAGAATTGAGTTTGGATTTTGATGGGTATTGCATTGAATCTGTATAGTGCTTTAGGCAAAATGGCCATTTTAACTATATTGATTCTACCGATCCATGAACATGGGAGGTTTTCCCATTTTTTTGAGGTCTTCTTCCATTTCCTTCTTCAGAGTCTTGAAGTTCTTGTCATACAGATCTTTCACATGTTTGATAAGAGTCACCCCAAGATACTTTATACTGTTTGTGGCTATTGTGAAGGGGGTCATTTCCCTAATTTCTTTCTCAGCCTGCTTATCCTTTGAGTATAGGAAGGCCACTGATTTGCTTGAGTTGATTTTATAACCTGCCACTTTGCTGAAGTTGTTTATCAGCTGTAGGGGCTCTCTAGTGGAGTTCTTTGGGTCACTTAGGTAGACGATCATGTCGTCTGCAAATAATGATAGTTTGACTTCTTCCTTTCCAATTTGTATCCCTTTGACCTCCTTATGTTGTCGAATTGCCCGAGCTAGTACCTCAAGTACAATATTGAAAAGATAAGGAGAAAGGGGGCAGCCTTGTCTGGTCCCTGATTTCAGTGGGATTGCTTCAAGTTTCTCTCCATTTAGTTTGATGCTGGCTACCGGTTTGCTGTATATTGCTAACACTATTCATGGGCTAGAGAGATGGCTGAGCAGTTAAGAGCACTGACTACTTACTCTTCCAGATGTCCTGAGTTCAATTCCCAGCAACCACATGGTGGCTCACAACCATCTGTAATGAGATCCAATATCCTCTCTGGTGTGTCTGAAGACATTAAATGAATAAATAAATCTTTAAAAATAAATAAATAACAGTAGCTATGTTAATTTATCATCTAATTACTTGTACATAGTTTCAGAATGTAGGTTTTTAATAACAGGAAAAGTAAAAGCTCTATCCAATGTATTTAAACAAGTACAATGAATAAAAATATTTGTATCTTCTGATGTTATTTAAGATATATATATATATATATATATATATATATATATAATAGATAATATAATTCATTTACTTTAATTATATACGAAACTGTTTTTAAAATATGACAGGAAAAAATATAAAATCTTTTTTTTAATTTTTAGGATTTCATTTTTCTCAACTTCATTAGCTAATAATTTATAAATATGAGTTCCATAAAGCTGTGACATACAATATAAAATTTTTATATGCAGACATTATTAAATAAATAAATAAATAAATAAATAAATAAATAAATAAATAAATAAATAAAACCACTTATAGTGTCTTTGGTCCAGAGAGATGTCTCAGTGGGTAAAAGCCCTTGCCACACAACCTTCAATGCCTGAGTTCAATCTCCAGAACCCATATAAATGTGGAAGGAGAGACTTTGATCCACAAAATTGTCCTTTGGACTCCACACATGTCATGATGTGGTACCTTCATGCACATAGCAAGCATACAGAAAAATAAATTTAAAATAAGAACTTTATCATGTTTATTTTAGTATAGTTCATTGGTAGAATACTTGCCTAGCATGCATGAAACCCTGAGTTTAATCTCAGAACTGACAAAAATAAATAATAAAATTAAATATTTATCACTTCAGGTATTGTTCAATGATGAGAACATTTAAGATGTGCTAAAAATTACTAAAAGTACATTTTTTTTACTATATAGCAGTTAAGCTTCATTAACAAACTGACTACTACCCAGAGGATTCCGCAGCATGCAATAAGGACACATGCTCTACTATGTTCATAGCAGCCTTATTTATAATAGCCAGAAGCTGGAAACAACCCAGATATCCCTCAAGGGAGGAATGGATACAGAAAATGTGGTACATTTGCACAATGGAGTACTACTCAGCAATTAAAAACAATGAATTCATGAATTTTTTAGGCAAATGGATGGAACTGAAAAATATCATCCTAAGCGAGGTAACTCAGTCACAAAAGAATACACATGGAATGCAATCATTGATAAGTGGACATTAATTAGCCCTGAAGCTCTGAATACTGAAGATACAATTAGCATATCAAATGATTCCCATGAAGAAGGAAGAAGAGGGCCCTAATCCTGGAAAGGCTTGATCCAGCATTGTAGGGGAGTACCAGGACAGAGAAAAGGGAAGGGGAAAGATAGGAGAATGGATGGAGAGAAGAGGACTTATGGAACATATGGGGAGGGGGAACTGGGAAAAGGGAAAGCTTTTGGATTGTAAACAAAGAATATAGAAAATAAAGAAATATATATAAAAAATAAAAAAAAGAAATTAATCTTTCCTTTCTCTGAATCTTTGAAGCACAGTGTATTTTCCTCTTTAAAGCCCATTATTTCATTATTTACTTGTTGGGTTCCCAATTTAATTGTAAATTGCAAACAGTTTATCATTAAAAATATACCTGACTTAGGTTGTTCAACTAAAAACAAACAAACAAACAAACAGACTGACTACATTTACAATCATATGGGACAACCCACATGACTGGAATAGTGAGAATCTTTTCAGGGGGTTCAATGAGGAAGGAAGATCTATTCAGAATGTGGGCTGTACTTCCCTGTGGACTGGGCTCTCTGGGTCCTGAGAGTTCTTCCCTGTCTCCTGGGGAAGGATGCCATGTGGGCAGCTGTCTTCACGCTGGCTACCATAACTGGAGCCTCACTCACCCCTGCCCTCCCAGAAGCCATGGACAGCATCCTCATACCATGACTCAAAGCAAAACCTTTCTTCTTTGCCTGGCTTCTGTCTAATAATACAGCAGCACAAGAAGAGAATTAACAAATGGAGAGTGCAGTTAAATTTATGCTGTACAAAGGTAACTTAAAATGAAAGAAGTACATGTAGGATCATCATCTCTCATATTCCATTGAGTTTGTTGCAAAAAAAAACAAAAAAACAAAAACACCTTGCATGCTAACACAAATTAGAAAATTAGATCAGTTGTTAAAATATTCCATAACTATATTTTGCTTCCTTTCAAAGATAAAAGAGACTTGGGAACTACCATATCTTATCTAGCATACTGTTTTTTTGTTTTGTTTCATTTTGTTTTGTTTTGTTTTGTTTTGTTTTTGTTTTTCCTGTTTGGAATGCCTTATTATTATTTAGTATTTAGAAAGTGATGACAAACTTTATCTGATCAAAATGAAATCTCCCTCAGAATCAACACTAGAGCAATGGGAACTAGCATGCCTCATCTTTATTCATGTCACCTTTTACATGTCCTGTAGCAATACCGGTCAACCAAGGCTTTTCAGATTCTTGTAAGGGGTGCAGGTTGACAACTACTTCCGGGCCAGCATCCGATAGAAGTGCCATCCTGTACCTCTGAGTGGATGAGTGGCTGGAGTCCACAATCTCCAGGTCACATCTACTCCTACCAGTAGCTTCTAAAATAAAGAGTTCGGGCTGCAGGCTGGGAATTAGTCAAACTTCATCAAACAGACTTAAGCAAGTCTTTGTGGATCTGAACCAAGTGACCCTCTCAATTCACACATGGCTAATTCAAGCAAAAGATTTTCTGTTTTGTGTTTAGAAGTAGGAATCTGAGAAGAGGGGAATTTTGGGGTCAACTGGTGGGAGCATTTTGGGGTTCCATGAGTCTATAATGCTGACAGCTACACAATGCATTTCTGCATGGTCCTGTTGGGCTTCAGGAAGTATGTGACATTTGACATAGTGGTGATAACAGAGACACCAAGCAAAACAGTCTGCTAATTTTTAAACTTAAAATAATTAAGTGGGAAGATTTTCAAGCTAAAAGTTGAACTCTGCCCTTTCAGCCATTGAGTATGTTCACCAAATGGTATTCAAAGATGTTTATCTGAAGAGTTACCTTTATTTGGAAAAATTCAATATTTTGCAATTAATTAATTTTGATAGAGATCAGTAGGAGTTTGAAAGAAGTAAATGACCTTTCCTGTAAGTGAGGATAAATACAGTGTGGACCATTTAGGTCCCTGTGTGCACTAAGGCAGCTGAGGATGGTGGCACAACAGTGCCCTGGCTCTGAGACACTGAGTTCTGTAGAATTTCTGAAGGTCAAAGCACTGAGTCCTCTACCCACTCTACCCATAGTGAAATTGACCTATTGGTGGACCGAGACAGGAAAAGTAAGTGTTGTGAGGACTCCCATGTTACCCTCTTCAGGATCTTATAAAGAATTTGAATGCAGACTCTGTTGGAATGTGTGATAGAAAAAACAACCATTCTAATCCTTCAAAGAATTCGGGGATATCTGTCTGCTCCATATACGTGTAAAGGTAAGAAACTTTTATTTACTTTTTTGAAACAGGGTCTTGCTTTGTAAGCCAGGATTGTCTGAAATTCTACCTCATCTTGCTGAGTGATGGGATTAGACTCATGCTGCTGTGTTCAGTTAAAAACAAAACAAAACAAACCTTTCTTCAGTGTGTGTCTGGTGAAGGAAAAGAAATGGTAGCATCCCTAAAAACCAGAAGGAAAAGAAGAAATGCCATGAAAGGAAGGAATTCCCAGGCACAGGGAACTAGGGAAGAAGAGTTGTATTTCAACTTGAAATGCTGAAGGTTGTGCCTTGCAATCTGTGCAATACTGATGAGTCAACTAGAAAGTGATACATTGTATGTGTTCTACTTTTATGTTTTAAAAGTAGATGAATGAGTAAATGAATTATTCATTTATTATAAGCTTTTATAATTTAATCAGCCTACAAGATTCATGAAATCCGTACATCCAACTCTCTAGAGATCAACCATCTCCTTCCACTGAGGGTGAGGAATGGTATCTGACTTGACAGAAGGAGTTTGCATAGTCTGAAAAGAACTACCACTCTGTCTGAGCAAAAGACAATCTCTCTAGCAAGAAGTGGACTGTTCAGCTGTGTGAGTCTCACTTTTGAGAGGAAACAAAGTGCTTTCCCTACTTTTGACTTTACGACTTCATCCAGAACAAGTCAGAGACCATTCAGGAACTGCATTGAAGGGGGAATGTTTTATAAGGTGTGTGAATTGTGGAAACAGAACATATGGTTTGTAAGCTGGACTAAATTTACTAGCACAAATTATTTAAATGAATGAAAAATGCTTTGATTTATGGTAGAAAGTGTGTTTTCACAGGGAAGGTCCTGGAGTGTTCCCAGAGCCGTCCTTTTAGTCTGAAAATCAGTTCCTATAAATAGCTGAAATATGAGAATTCTCTCATATTTCGGAGTGTTTGTGTATCTGCTCCACTTATCTTTATGTTTCCCTATAATCTTTCAGTGTCTAGACATGTTCTCTTCAGTAAATTAGAGTGGAAGCTAACTTCTCCTTGGGAAACATGTGAAATGATGTGAATTGGATGAAAATGTGTTCCTAATTAAAATTTCATTCATGAAATTCTATACAACATGTTCATAACATAAATAGCTGCTTGTTTTAATTTTCTCAAGTTAAACTAAATTAAAATGAATCTCAGTAAAACTGAAGCTGTGAAATCCTTGTCACATATTTTATGTGGATAGTATGTGGATGTAGTAACACAGGACCAGAGTGGCGCACAAGCATCCCTAGGTTGCATCTGCTTCCCAGATATTTGTAATTGCTTGAGTTGGCACTGTCACCATCTAGTGACAAGGAAGCTCTTTGATGGTCTTTGTTG
This sequence comes from Apodemus sylvaticus, assembly GCF_947179515.1. NCBI lineage: Eukaryota > Metazoa > Chordata > Mammalia > Rodentia > Muridae > Apodemus > Apodemus sylvaticus. The sequence goes on along the minus strand of NC_067474.1, from coordinate 9,265,217 downwards.
ACTCGCTAACTCCGAGTTCCCCTTCCCTGACTTTGTTTATATGAGGTTAGCCGAAATACCTTTTTTTACTTTTAGTTTACTTTCTAGATTGCCAGAACATCTGAAACATATTCCATTTTTAGTCATAATTTTTAAGATATAATATTACCTTTTAAATTTTCAATTCACTTATACAAAACTGTATTTGCTTCTATTCTAAAGAGAAATTATTTTATTGTTGGGCATTTTTGGGGAAGCACAGATCCATAAATGTACAAAAATTGGCTGGCTATATTCATGCATGCACATTCACACACACACACACACACATATATATATATATATATACACACATACATACATGCACATATATACATATATGTGTACATGTATGTACAGAAAATGCAGGCTCTATGAGATAGATTATATTCACCTTTAAGTTCATATGTCACAATTAGCTATCATCTTTCAAAGGGTATTTATATCCAGGGGTAGAGATTATTTCTAAATATAAAATACATCTGAAATCCCAAAAGAATTAACAATAATGTTGGCTTTATTACTCATTGGTAATGGGCCTTTAGTTAGATCCACTTCAATTAGACTATGTTAGTAGTAAACAATTACACCTCATGCACATGAGCTTACACTTGCCTGACACCCACTCTGGTGATCCCTGGAACAGTAGGGTCTTAGTAGGAGAAAACTATTCACAGAACAGTAACAGAGATGGACCCATTATTTTGTAGAATAAATGTTTCCTAGGCAATCATTCCAGTTTTCAATTTAAAAATGATCAAGGTTTCTATAACTCTGGCTAGAATTTGGTCCATGTGCTTTGAACTGGCATTAAAAACAGCTCCCAGAGGCTGGCAGAGACTTGGTGAAGCCTCATGGGTTCCGCTTCACATGTGTCTGCCTTCCTGCTGGCAGTCATCAGTGACACACATGCAAGGGCACATGGCTTGTGCTCACTGTTTCTACATAAAGTGTGCTCTGTATGAAGCACTATTTTTATATCATACAAGACTGTTTATTTGCTGTCGGTAATTATCTGTGTATGTCAAGTTCAAAGGATTCTGCAGATATGTCCAAAAATAGCATTACTCCATGAAGACCAAATGGTGATAAAGAAGGCACTTGTGAATTTACAACATTTGTATGATCCTGAGGTTCATATCCAGCTACAGAGAGCTTTTACAGCCATGGGTAAATTGCTATGTGACTCAGAGATAAGATAGCCCATGCTCCAAGGTATGTCATGGGCCTGTATGTCATGGGCCCTTGACTGTTCTGTAAACAGTGGAATGGAGGTATTTGATTCAATCTTAGTGGTTCTAGAGACGTGCTGTGCTGACCAGTGGCATCATTGGTACCCACCTTCATAGAAACATAAATTCCTTGGGCCCCATCCTAGACTATTAAATCAAAGTCTTTAAGCTGAGACTTTTCTATGTGTGGTTTTGAAAGGCTCCAGGTAATTCCAATGTGTGTTTAATTTTGAGAACCATATGACAGTCCTGCCATCCATCAGGAAGTAGTTAAGTGCCAGCTAGTATGTGTGTTAGGTACAAAATGATCAGAAAGCAGTGTCCTGATGTAGAAGCACAGCTTAACTTTCTCAGGTAGCCTAGGTACCCTTTCTTTCGTTTCATGATAATTTAGTTTTAGTCATAACATGGCAATGAGAAGCTTAAGATGGATTTGTTTTTTGTTTCCAGCCTCTTAGCTATCTGAAGGCTGGATGACAGATATTCTTGGATTCTACTAATTTCCCCCCAAATCCTAGAAGGAAAAAAATCTATGAGGTACAGTCTTCTTTGTTTCTACCCTGTTTCCATAAAAGAGCCATCTCTGGATATACACTGAAAAAATATCTAAATAATGTATACCTGAGTGTAGGGTATAAAAAAGAGGAAAGAAAAGGAAACTCCTTGTCTATCTAGTGAGATATTAGCAAATATATGTCAATCAACTGCAAAGAAAAAAACAGAAAGAAAAACAAAAGCAAAAACAAAGACAAAAACTACTACCACCACCAAACCATCCCCAGTTTGTTGCATTGCTCTTTTCTGTGGTATAAACTCATTGATTTAAAATTGTCAAATGCAGCACAAGCAATATTTGTGCTGGGAAAGGTGTACATAATTGACACTTTCTAGACTATTTGAGTTGAGTTTGGTATAGTCCAGGCTTTGTTCCAGTTTCTGGCATACGTATTCACTCAACAAAGGAAGGAAGGCAGGAAGATCAGTGAGGCCCTCTTCCCAGTTCTGCAGAAACGGCTGAGTCTCCTTGGTGTGCAAACATGGCAGCCACCCATGCAAGTCACACATTCTGATTTACGTTCTTGTCCAGCCTTGAGAAATAAACATTTGACATCAAATTGTGTAAACACTGGTCACATAATGAAAAACAGCCGTGATCTTGTAAATAGGTATAATTTAAGTATTCCAGCTCATCCCCAATTAATTTGGCACAAATTAATTAATAGGAGGATGGAACACAGGAAGTTTCAAAGGAAGGACGATGCATATGCCAGTGTGTTCCAGGGTCAGAACTTGTTGCTGACAAGTTAAATTGGAGAGGCTGCCATTTGTAGACAGGACACTATTTCCCCCTTTGTGGTTCTTATGAGGGACACAAAATTGTTATAAAACTCACTATGTAATAAAGCCTACCCCATTCATTTAGTACTATAAATGCCTATGTGTAAAGCACTTGCTTTAATTTTTTCTTAATAAATGTTAAGAAAAATTTAAATCTTCCTTTTGAAAGTGTTCCCTAATTATAAGAATAGATATTTATTTATAAGCATGTTGATAATAAATTCTTGTTTTCTGAAGCAGTCTTATACCCTTACTTGAAAAGTTAGGCAATATGTTTTTTTCCTTCTTGGAGTAAAACTGAGTTTTTGAGGGAAATTCAAAACACCTGTTTGACTACAAAGCTTTTGTTAACTTCCCTGCAATTAGATAATAGAAATCACAACTATTCTTCCTTTCCCTTCTGGGCTCTTCACTTTTTAAATGCTCCCTGTAGGTGTTCATGTTCACTGGTATTTTCTTTCAACAATTCCTGTAAGTTATCCTTTCTTTGTGGCTAAGTAGGAGTTTGCAAAACTTTACACCCTTATTCTTCCATTAAATACTGACAAGGAATGGTGGCGTGATGCATGCTAATCAGCAGGACCTCCCTGTGGGAATCTGTGCTAGAAGACTGGTTCACATTGAAGGCAGACAGCGCTGTTGACACTGGCTGTCAAAAAGGCTTCAGGTCTTTGAAAGGAAATCTTAATCTTCTTTATTCATGTGTGAACAGGTCCAGGCCCCCATCCCGCGACTCTTATGCACTGGCTGTTTAAATTTCAGGTTGCTAGGTTTTGGGGGAGAGTCTGTTTGCCTGTGTCTAGTCCCCTGCAAATAGATGAGGACTGAAAATTAAAATCTGTCTGACACAGACCGGAGCTTTTCTGTCTCTGTTTGAAGAGACATGGCAACCTAGGAAGGAATGAAAAGGAATTTTATTGAACGCGAAACCACTCAATGTTTAAATGTTGGATTCAGGGACTGAATGGTGATTTGGGGCAATGGTGGATTGTTTATAGACAGTGGGATGGCTGTCAATCAAATGACAAAAGCAAAATTTGTGTCAGAGGAAGAAAAGTGCCTTTCTAGTGACTGAACACTTGCTTCCTGTTAACATGCTCAACTCTACAAATGAAAAGTTTGTTTGTTTGTTTTTCCAGAAGTTGGCAAGTACAAAAATTTCAGAATAACAGAGATGCCTTACTTACCTAGGTGGCCCAATTTCAAGGTAAGTTACATCCAAACCACATTTTATGTGATTCCCCTATCGCATCCGAAATCACTTCTCTGTGGTGGTGTTGCCTTCGTTTTCACATTTTATACAACCAGGAAACCAAAGATATGAAGATTTAATCATCAACTGAAAAACAACAAAGGTATATGACACAAAAGGTAATGTAATGTTTTTAAAATGCAGTACAAAACCCCATGATTTTATTTTGAGAACCATCTTTTTCAACAAATCTGAAATTTGTTCAAGTTACTCTTTGAAGTCATTCATCAAGAGTTTCCATCACTGATAGCATTTGTATAAAAGAAAGAACGTTAGCAGTGAGAAAATTACTTTTCAAAATAAATCTCAGCTCTTTTCCTAGATAAAACTTAAAGCTTGAAGTAATTTATAGTAATACAATAAATATACATGAATGCATGCATTTAATGCAGTGAATGGCCACTTCTGTTCCCTCATTTAGCATAAGTAAGTGAATTAAAGTTTGAAAAATCTTCAAACAGCTCTACATTCCAAAAGATCCTTGAGTTTTCTGAGTATTTCTTAGACCTCTGTGTGTCGGCAGCACACTATTTTTTGTATTTTTTGTATTTTTTGTAAGTGAAGTTGGTAGAAAACTTGGAGATGTATATATTGCTGGAGCTGGCTGGGGAGTTACTGCATGTTCTCTTTGTACATTTAAGTCCATCTCCCTTTTGGATTCACACCCTGAGCTGTCAACGACTATTTAGGAATGTGAGTTCTGTCCTTTATGGGGGTGAGGGTGAGGAAGAAGAACTAAAGAAATGTTCATCAAAGCTTCTCCAGTCAGTTTTGGTTTTGAGAAGTGTAAATTAATCATACTTAGTATTCCCTACTCACTCTGAATAATTATTTAAAGCATAGTCACAGGACCCCTTCGGGATTGAGAGCATGGCAGCTTAGATTAGAGTAAAATTTATTACCATACCAAAGCAAATTTGTCGTGACTTCTCTTTCTGTAGTTTGTTAGATATCAGAAACTTAGAGCACCCAAGGCTAGACCTCTATTTTATAATCAATAGCCCATTAAACCAAGGACTGGAACTGAAAAATTCCAATCACTAGGCAGAGGAATGAGACTCTTGAAGGTATGGCATTCCAAATTACCTAGAAGATAATTAATAATAATTATGTTATCTTTGTTCTAAGAGCCTATTTTAGTTAGGGTTTCTTTTGCTTTGAGGAAGCACCATGAGACACAGCATGACCAAAAAGGAAGCTGTCAAAGAAAGGGTTTATTTGGCTTATGTTTCCACATTTCATTTCATCATCACAGGAAGTCAAAGCAGGAATTCAAGTAGGACAGGAACCTGGAGGCAGGAGTTGCCATGGAGGGGTACAGCTTTCTGGCTTGCTGCTCCATAGCTTGCTCGGACTGCTTTCTATTAGAATCCAGGACCTCCAGCCTAGGGATGGCGTCACCCATAGTGGGCTGCCCCCCAGTCCCCACTGATTATTAATTAAGGAAAAGCCTCTCAGCTGGATTTTATGCAGACATTTTCTCAGTTGGGTCTTTCTCCTCCTCTAGTTTGTGCCAAGTTGACACTAGCCAGTTAAAACTAGCCAGTAAATGCCCCACATCTTAAACTAACTCTTATATAGAGCAATACGCTTTCAGACAAAGAGCAAGGGCTTGCCCATGCTCCCTCTTTTGGGGGTCAGTCCAAGTGGGGAGAGAGTCCCATTCCAGGGACTTTAGATACAGCAAAAGCCCACCTAAAATGTAGATTAGCACAATGTCCACCTTACCTCTTGGGAACCCTCCACTTTTCTCTGTAATAAATTCTATGTATCTTCTATACTATGTTTGGTCTCAGCTTAATTCTTTGGACAGTTCATAAGACCAGTGAGATGACAAGACGAAAGCAAGATGCCAGTGAATTTTGACAAAATTCCCATCCCTATATAACATATTAGGGAAATTGTCTGCCTTCTAGCCTTTTGGGGCATAGCAGATAACTGCAGAAGCTTCATGGGAAGTGGCTAGTCAATCGACTAGGGTGAGGAAGCAAAAGAGGCAGAACATATGGGGTACTTTGGTGACCTTGAGCATCCATTCAAATCACTGGAAAATTGAAGAATGTTTGTCCAGCTTTCACTAATGGTCAAAATAACATGGAAGAGCTGGAGCCATAGAACTGTGATCGGTCACACACCACACTTTGTTGTGGATTGCTCTGGTGCTGTTTATATTTTGATGCTAATTCTGTTTTCCCATGCCTAGGAGGACTGAATCACATACTCAGGTGACTTCTTGTGAACCTTCTCCCCACTTTAACTTGTAAAAGAAAGGATAGAGCTGGTGATTGAGCAGTGGAAGCAAATGTGGAGCTGAAAAGTTTTGGGGAGAAGGAAGAAAGGGGAAGAAGAGAGGACATGGGAGGAGGGGGACAAGAAGGAAGAGGAGGAAGAGCAGGAAGGAGAGGTAGAAGGAAAATGGAGCAGAAGCCTGTGGTCTGGAAAAACCGTGAATGATAAGGGATCTCATGGATGGGAATATAGTAGTGTAGTGGTAGATCTGCCTAATCTAGGCATGCAACTTGTATTCATATTAATTGAGTTGTGTTTTCTTTGTACAGGTTTATTTGGGTTGGAGATTTGCTGCAACACCATTTGAAGAGGGATAGTAGTTAATACCCTGATCCTTTCTGTCTTCTGTCCACTATCAGGCTCTTTCTCTTTGAGCAAATCTTGGCTCCTCAGGAATCTCACTGTATGTAGTTCTGAACCATGGGCCTCAGTAGAGTCCTCCTTGTGATTCAGTCTCCTGCTTTCAGCAAGAGCCCTCCTAAGTTATTTGGAGATAATTCCCTAATCTCCATATCTGATACTTGACATCAGGTCAAATTCCACAACAATCTTCCCATGGTGTTTGATAACCTTCAGCCTTCAGCAAGCAAACAAACAAACAAAAAATAAAACAAAACAAATAAAAAACCCACCAACCAACCAACCAACCAAACCAAAACAGTTGTTTCAATTTTTGAAGAGTCACCCTTGCCCTATCTACTTACCCTCTCTACACTGAGCCCCTGGCTGCCAATACCCACTTGATCTTGTTGCCTTTGTAACTCGGCCAGCTGCTACTCAGACTTCTCTTTCCTCTGGCTACACTACTTCCTGAATGAAAGCTACTTTTGCTGTTGCACTATTTACTCCCTAGTTCTCTCTTCTTTTAGTACAACCCTTACTACTATCTCCAGCAACTTTCCCATGGAAAGAGGAAGAAATGACATCTGTTTTCACTGAGAAACAGCTTCTAAAATGAAGATAAGTTTCCAAACAATGCTTCAATGCACATAAGAGCAGGACTTTAGACATTGCCAGAGCCAGAGTCATAAAGAACCAATAAGCCTTTTTCTTTCTCCATAGCTGCTTTGCACTCTCAGGTTAAAAGAAGTTAATTCCCTTTGCATACCAATTTCCGTAGGAACCCAGAACAGTGGAGTTGCCATGTCTTCATGGCTGGCATTTCAGATGATTAACTGTGGGTACCTTATAGTTACTAAATCACCTTGAGCTTCCAAGAGGTGGGAAATGAATGTAAATAATGTTAATACTGCAATAAGGATGTGGACTCCCTGGGAATTAAAAGGAAATTGTTTAAATTCCAGAAAACAAAAAGGTTCTTGAGGTGGAGATTTCTCTGCAGGGTGCTAGACAAAGTTGGTGGTGTTTAACTGAACTGCTGTTATTCAGTTTCCTTGTTCCAGCTCCATCTTCCATCCTTCTGGTGGCTCAGCTGATGCCATCCATTGACCCCTTGAAATTGTAATTCATTCTGTCATTATAGGAGACCAAGAGATGCTTGGTGCTTAGGTCAGGAAAATCATCTTGTCTGTTTTCCAGAGCCACTTTTTTTTTTTTAATTTTAACATTTCTGGCCTTGTCACTCTCAAGAAAATTGAACGTTTTTGAGTGATATGATCATCTAATTTACTGGGATATTCTGTTTTATGCAATAGTTATTAATCGGACTTTAAAAATAAACTGAACATTTGTAATTGTCTACAACATGACCTCTGAATTTATTTCATTTTACAAGATTCTTTTCCTGTCTTAAATGTTCCAAAGGTCAGTGAGTGCTTCATTCAGGATAGAAATGAAAAATCAGACTCCCTAAATTACAAATGCTAAAAACTATTATCTATCTATCTATCTATCTATCTATCTATCTATCATCTATCTATCATCTAAGTATCATCTATCATCTGCCTATCTAATATCTATTTATGTACCTATCTATCATCTATCTATCTATCTATCTATCTATCTATCTATCTATCATCTATCTATCTATTGGATATCTATCATCTATCTATCTAACATCTATCTAATATCTATATGTCTACCATCTATCAATCATCTATCTATTATCTATGTATCTACCTATCTATCTATCTATCTATCTATCTATCTATCTATCTATCTATCTATGTATCTATCTGTCTGTCTGTCTAATCTATCTAGGAATAGATAGATCTTTGTGTTTCAAATCAAATACAAGTGTTTTTTAAAAATACTGAAACGAGTTCTGTATTTCAAACGTCTATAATAAGCTTTAAGCAAAATAGTAGTACCATTGCTCATGTGTGTGTGGATATATTGATCTGTCCTTTTTACTTCTGGCTCCACCCTCAGTCAGAATCTTCTAAACAAGAACGAGGCTGCAGAGCAGGAAGAAGTCTCAGCTGCTCCTCCCAGCTCATTCATTTAGCTGCTTATTGGCTTCTAATTTTGTAACCATCTCATCTGAAGGCTCCTTTCCATCACTTCCCCCCAGTCCGCAGGATTCTTTGGCTCTGTCTGTCTTTGCCCTCACTGGGAATTTCCTTAAAGCATTACTAACAAGTATGCTGATTTTGGCATAGTTCTGCAACAGGTGCTAACATGGTTAGGTGTCGTTTGTTTTAGAACTGACAACATTATTTTTCTTTTCAGACTTGGCAGACCTGCGCATCATCTGTAGAGATGTACCACTGATGCCCCAGTGCATAATGGGAAAAGCGAAGAGTGAGTGACTGGTTCCCAGGCCAAACCCTGAGTGATTAACTCTTTTCTACATGAAATTTTACAGATTTTATTTTACCTTTTTATTATTTATTTAGTCATAATTAATTATTTAAATTTTGAAGTGTCATTTTAAAACTGTAATTTTAATTTTTAGCCTGTGTAATTTTAATTTTTGCCTCCCTGCAAGGGCTGCTTTAAGCGTAAAATGCAACAATGTGGCCAGTAATCTGTGGTGGATGCCTACTTTCTGGCTTTGCCCTCTCTACCACCAGAAGCTTATAATAGTTTGGAGTTGGGTAAACTTTTGAAATTGGTTCTTAAGCAGAAGTTCCCAATCTTCATACCACTGCAATGCTGAGACTCTACAGTTCCTCATGTCATGATGACCCCCAACCATAAGATTATTTTCGTTGCTACTTCATAACAGTAATTTTGTTAGCTATGGATCATAATGTAAATATTGTTTAGAATTAGAGATCCACAAAAAGGGTTGCTACCTTCAGGATGAAAACCACTGCTTCAGCATGTAATGCTGTTCAGGTGGAAATCTCAGGCCATGATTCCCGTAATCCTGAGTCGTTTCCTTAGACTATTGATAAAGATAAGCTAGTGCCACAGTACTTATCCTCTAGCGATCTTAGAATCCAGCAGATATAGGGGTTCACCTCCAGAAGTTCAGATGTTGAGGTATTTTATGAACTGCCAGGTGAGTTTAACCTGCAGCTGTAGTGGTACTTATGAGCTATGAATTTAAACTCCAGGGAAAAAATGTATTCTCATTGTGTACATTCTACCCAGCATCCACAAAGCAAACTTGTCTCTTTTAGGACATAGTTACCTTTCAGTGACATGTGATTATGTTCTCTATCAAAGAGGATAGGGACTCCATATTCTAAAGCATCTGCATTCAGACTACTCCCTGGGTAAACATGCCATTTTATTATCTCCTGCTCTTTTATTCCCTCCCCCTTTTGCCCCTTACTCTGCTATGTTGTTTTATTTTGTTTTCTGTTTTGAGATTAATCACATTGCATTTAATCAAGGTTGGCTTCAAACTCCCAACTTTATTCCAAGTACAGGGATTAAACCTCTGCATGATCATGCTTGACATGCAATTTTAAGTCTATATTTGAATAACTACAAATCTCTATTCTACCTTAATTCCATAAAATTGTCAAGCTGTGACCTCTTGTTTCAATGACAACATCGCAATACTCCTTTATATTGCTGGTGCTATGAAGACAACCGAGCCTGACCTCAGAGTGATCTGCATCACTGTTGTCTTCCAGAAAGTAAGTGAGGCAGAAGAGAAGCCATCAGTTTCATGGTTAGCTACAGGTACTACACACAGACCAAGAAGTAGTATTATAAAAATAAAAATGAACATCAAAGAAACTCATTGGTGTCAAGCACCCTACAGATAATCTTGCTCACAAATGAAAGTAATTGTGATTAATTGAACAGGAATGCCAAGGGGGCTTTCTCATGCTGCAGTGACCAACCTAGAAATGATAAACGAGAGAAAACCTTATTTTATGTAACAAGGTATCCTCCAGAAGATACCTTAATTAGAGAGTAAGATCAAATTGAAGATCTGTTCTGTTTATTAATCCAAAGGCACTTTTAAAATATCTCAAAGACAAAAGATAAAAGGCTACCTTACACTACATAGTCTTTTTCATATAGTCCTAGCCTGAACATGATTATTAAAGTATATGCATTCTTGGCAGGCTTGGAAGTGGAGTGATCATTACTTTGTAAACAGCTGAACTGAATGTTTAAATGCATGCTTTGGCCAAAACTTCAAGAGAGGATTCACAGTTCACCATACTTGGAAAATCCTAGGGAGAAAACAGAATAGGTAATCCATTACGTTCAAAAGAAAATGGAAATCAGCGGTCCCTGAAAGGCCACCCATTTCATGGAGAGATCTGGCTGCTGGTTCCATTGACATTAACACAAAGAGAATAAATCTAAGCAATGAGATGCCTGGGCAGATATTGTCTGGGAAAACAGCCACAGGACATTGGTGTTAAGAGCAGCTTGGTGATGTCCTCTGCCCAACCTCATCTATTCTTCACATACATCTCTTCATGTAGGACTAAACCTTGGGTTCTATTTAAAGATAAATAGATTTATACCAAAGTCAGGCAAAGTTTGACCTAGGAGGCACCTGCTTAGTTTAGTATCAGGAGAGGCTTTTTGTGGGGTGGACCACAGCTCACAGATGCACACACACACACACACACACACACACACACACACACACACAAGCCATTCAGCCACCAAGCATTTCAAGCATTTCACAACATTTTAGGAAATGCTATACATTACCAGGTGCTTTTTTGGCAACCAGAGTCCTAAACATTGAATGAACTAATCCCTCTGATCCATGAGCCTTTTCAGGCAGCTTAAGCTGCAGTGGCAACCTGTGCCTTTCTGACAAAGGCTAATTGTTCTTCCTTTGTGAACCCAGTGCACCTTGCTATCTGATATGGGGATATTATTTGCCAGCTATCTGGTTTATACCTTTAACCAAATACAAAAGAACTGCTAATTTATGAAAGTAAGAAGAATTGAATGTCTTCTGCCACTCTTGTCCCATTTAAATAGTGAGGAAGGATTGGGCGAATTGTTCTGTGAAGGACTTGAAGTGACTAGGTCTCCTAAGATCTCTTTTCAGGCTGCTATATTGCTGAAAAAAATTCCTTGAGACGTTTTGAAATACTGTGTTCAACTCTCCCAGCATTAGACAAGGCATTGATGAGAGAGAAATCTCTTTTTTCAAATCAAGTAACCACAAATTATGAAAAAAAAACTATCATAAGGAAAAATGTGAACTTCCTGTTATTTGAAATTTAGCAATGTTGGACTGGTTCCAAGTATCAGCTCTTTATGTCTCTTGTTCAAGAGATTTACATGTATTCTCTCTCTCTCTCTCTCTCTCTCTCTCTCTCTCTCTCTCTCTCTCTCTCTCTCTTCTCCTCTCCCACTTTTCTCCTCCCCCTTTCCCACTTCTCTCTCTTCCTTCTAGCTACAATTCACATTAGATAATCACTCATTAACTTCATAGATGGGACACATGAAGTACAATGAAGGGGCTTAATTCATTCAAGGTGGCATGCCTCTGCAGGACATACATGATTCCATGACTTCATTCCAGAGTTCCAGCTTTTAAAACATTATGGTCTATTGGCTGAGGAAGTGGTTCAATGGTAGAAAGCTAACCTAGCATATGAAGTCATGGTATCATTCCTAACCTGAGCTATCAAACAACAAATGATAAAAATGATACGCAAAATGTTATAGTGCTACTACATAGTGAGTGTAGAGGGTCCTTAGAGTGCAGGCTCTAGTCTATTAGTAAGATTCAAAAGAACAATGTTTTTGTTCTACTGGTGACAAGAACAAAATAAGATGAACCAAATTTCTGGGTTATTAAAAACCTCTCATCATTTTAGACGAAATAAAACACAATTATTACTGACAGGGTCAGAGTGAGATTTTCATGAGGTGGATTATTGTTGGCAAGATGTCTTCATTTCAAGATGCATGAATCAATAGAGAGATTTAGCTTCTATAAGCAAAGCAGGGAAATGTAATGAGAGCATGAATTTAAGTCAAGGAGCAAAATTCTAGAAAACAAAGTTCTAGAAAAGTTGGGTGAACCAAACTCTTTAGAGTTTTGGAAGACAAAGGACCATTCTCTACATTTCCAGTAGCCAATGTTTATGCTCATGAGTCCCCATGCAGGGGTGTCCTGCACAAGAAAACAATTACATAAGTTTATTTCTACTGCAAAGAACAAATCATGCTATTCTGTTCTACTCACATTGTAGAATGATCAAGGTCTTTGACATATAATCTTTCAGTGTAAACTACAGCAAACCTGTGAACCCTGCTTAACCTTCTCACTTTGACACATAGTTATAGGTCATTTTCTCACTTTAATTGTCACTGACAGCTCAGAGATCTTAATCTCTATCACAAGAAGTTGGAAATGTGTATTTTCTTAAGCCAAGGATTTGTTCCTGCCATCTATTAAAGCCTAAATGTTTCAAATCAATCATTTTTCTCTCAATGATTTGTGGTTTTCTTTTAGCTTTCCTGATGAATCCCACCTGAACTGTAAGATGTCAGCCAAGTTTTCACATGCATTGATTTTCTGAACTCTTATATTATCTTTATTTTTAATCTAAGAAACACATATAATTGGAAAGGGGTCATAAATTCTGATATGTCACCACTTTGGCCAGCATTCTCTGGTAGAATCTTCTTCAATACAAGAGACATGTTACCTCTAATCTCTAGGAAGCTGATGTAGGCAGCAGAAAAAGCTGGGATAAAATGTATGTCCTTCCAGAACCATTGGAGCTCATTCTCCTTGGCTTTGCCAACTGGCCCAAGTGAATTTGCTAATGTCTAGGGGTGAATACTCATTTTCCTTTTGAGTTGAGCCATACTGAAGTTTATTTATTGCATAGAAAAGCAAAATATACTTTGGTGCATTCATGATCATGTTCTAAGTGGGTCATAAAATCTAAGCAATAATGGATCTGAGAAAATGATAAGTATTGGGAAAGGGTTGGCAGGGATGTAAGGAGACAAGAGTGTAAGGGATAATCATAACGTCATATACATGTATGAAATTGTCAAAGAGCAAAATTAATCAATAAGAAGTTATATTCCTCTATTGTGTCTACCGAAAGATCTTAAGCTTTGTCTTGGTGGTATGTGTAGCATTAACTCCATGGACCACTGTGGCACAGAAAAATTAATGCATGTAAAACATGGTGGACATTCTCTACAGTCACAGTTATTTTTACATACATGCAAACATACATACATATATACATATGTGATCAACACACAAATAAAAACACACATATGTTGTTGCTGGGAATGTAAGTCAGTGCAACTACTGGAAAAGTCAGTGTGATTCTCCCCCTAACCTAAAAATATAACAGCATAATAATGTTAAATCATATCGGATATATAAACAAACAAATCAGAGATAGCATTCAATATAGACAGCTGTAGGTACAGCTATGTTTATTATGACCGTGTATACCACAGATAAGTCTTTGAGTCAATTAAGAATGGGTTAAAAATTACATATGTGCATATGTATTATGAAGTATCCAGTCATAAAGAATGATTAAATAATTTTCTTTATGGGAAAATATATGGAACTAGAGATCATCACGTAAAGCAATAAGCCAGCCTTAGAAAAAGAAATATTACATTTTCTCTTATATTTGTGAAATAATTGTTCATCTTGGTTATCAACTTAACTAGTTCTATAGTAAGTTAAAAGCCAAACTGTCAGGCACGGTGTCTGAGAAATTTCTTTATCATGTCATTTGAAGTGAGAAGACATATTCTAAATATGAGGAGCATCTCCCAGTGGCAGCCAAGACAAAAGGAAGACCAAGTCTTTTTCCTTAGCTCTCACTGCCAAGTTGATATACATCGCATCTACTGAGTTGCTGCTACTTCATTCTGTCTTTAGTATCAGAATCCAACTTCTCTGAGCTTCAACCCTACTGAAGATTCCAGGCACTTGATATGATATTGGGACCACTTAGACACCCAGTCTCAGGGACTGTGCTGCCACTGTGTTCTGCCACTGTATCTTAGCTTTTCCAGTATAAGACATTGCTGGATTGCTCAGACCATATCATGTAAACCAGTGTAGTAAATTCCATTTTAATATATTTTCATTCTATCAATTCTATTCCTCTTGAAAACCCTGACTAATATAGGAAAAATATTTGTGAAATTAGAAGGGAACTGTAATAATGGAATTGAAGGGATTTAAGGCTAGGGTGGATTATGGGAGGCATTTGAGGTATGAATGTTATCATAGCACATTGTATACATGTATGAAAATGTCAGAAGTAAGCCCATTATTATGTGTAAGTAGCATATATTTTCTAGCTCAATACAGCTAACTGAAAATATTTGAACTTGTTTTTCAGTCTGCATTTATAGCATTTCTCAATTCACCTCTTTGTTTTTTAATTTTCTTAAAAGTTCCATTACATGTTACATGAGGCTTTAAAGCTCTTTTAAATTAATCATTCCATTAATTTACATCTCAAATGATATCTCACCAGTTATCCCCTCTACCAACCCTCCCTCTCTCATCTGCCCTCCCTTTTGCCAATGTGAGAGTGTTCCCCCACCAACTGACACTCTCCTGCCCCACCAGTCTAGCATCTCCATACTCTGGGGCATCAAACCTCCTACCTAGGGCCTCTCCTCCCACTGATGTCAAGCAAGGCCATCCTCTCCTACATATGTACCTGGTGTCAAAGATCCTTCTAGGTACATTCCTTTTTTTGGTGGTATAGACTTTGAGAGAACTGGGCAATCAGGTCAGACCCTGTTGTTGTTCTAATGGGATTGCAATTCCCCTCCGCAATTCCAGTCCTTCGGCCAGCACCTCCACCATGTTCCCTGAGTTCAGCCTGTTGGCTGGCTCCATGCTTCAGCATCTGCATTGGTCAGTTGCTAGCCAGACCTCCCCAGGAACTGCCACACTTGGTTCCTGTCCAACAGCACCTCTTTACCACAACACCCCAGGTGGGTCCCTTCCCAGTTGCCCCTTCCTTCAGTCTCTGTTTCATTTTCTGTCCCTGCTCTTCCTTGGACAAGAACATTTCTGGGTTAAAAAATTTGAGACGGGTGGGTGGCTCCATCCCTGGACCAGGAGCCATGACTATCTACTGGAGGTGGTCTCCACAGATTCTATCTCCCTCTTCTCTGCTAATTACAGCTAAAATCGATCCTGTTGGATCCTGGAATCTCACATTTCTTTAGTGTCTGGGACCCTCCAGTGGCTATGTCCAGTTCCTCTTCCTCTCTGCTACCTACTTTTATTCTATTTCCTAACCCTCTATAACCCTCTCATATCTCTTCCAGTTTCTAATGCTGCCACCTTTATTTCCTCCTCCTCCCTTCTCCCTCTCAGAACCCCCTCTCCTTCCACATCCCACAATTGTACTGTTCCCACCTCAATGCAGGTCTAAAGCATTCACCCCTCTGGTCTTCCTTCCTTCTACTCGCCATATGGTCTGTAGGTTGTATCATAGGCATAGTGAGCTTTTGGGCTTGTATCCACTTATTAGTGAGTTTATACTATGTGTGCTCTTTTGTGTCTGGATTGCCTCACTCAGGATATTTTCTAGTTCCATCCATTTGCCTAAGAATTTCATGAAATCATTGGTTTTAATCACTGAGTAGCATTCCATTGTGTAAATACAACACATTTTCTGTATCCATTCTTTTGTTGAGGGACATCTGGGTTGTTTCCAGCATCTGGCTATTGTACATAAGACTACTATGAGCATAGTGGAGCATGTGTCCTTGTTACATGTTGGAGCATCTTCTGGGTATACACCCAGGAGTGGTATATCTGGATCTTCAGGTAGAACTATTTCCACTTTTCTCAGGAATCACCAGATTCATTTCCAAAGTGGTTTTATTAGCTTTCAGTCACACCAGCAGTGGAGGAGTGTTCCTCTTTCTCCACAGCCTCACCAACATCTGCTGTCACCTGAGTTTTTAATCTTAGCCATTCTGAGTGTTATGAAGTGGAATCTCAGGGTCTTTTTGATTTGCATTTCACTGATGACTTAAAATGTTGAACATTTCTTTAAGTGTTTCTCAGCCATTTGAAATTCCTTGGTTGACAATTCTCTATTTAGCTCTGCACTCTATTTTTTAATAGTGTTATTTGGTTCTCTAGAGTCTAATTTCTTGAGTTCTTTGTATATTTTGGATGTTAGCCCTCTATCAGATGTAGGGTTGGTAAAGGTCTTTTCTAATCAGTGGGTTGTCGTTTTTTTTTTTGTCCTATTGATAGTGTCCTTTGCTTTACAAAAGCTTTTAAATTATAAGAGGTCCCATTTATCAATTGTTGCTCTTAAAGCAATAAACCATTGATATTCTGTTCAGGAACTTTTCCCATATGCCCAAGTATTCAAAACTCTTACCCACTTTTTCTTCTATTAGATTCATTATATCTGGTTTTATGTAGAGGTCCTTGATCCACTTGGACTTGAGCTATGTGTAAGGAGATAGGTATGGGTCAATTTGCATTCTTCTACATACAGGCCACCAGGTGAACCAGCACAATTTGTTGAAAATGCTGTCTTTTTTCCATTGGATGGTTTTAGTTTCTTTGTCAAAGATCAAGTGACCATAGGTGTATGGGTTCATTCCTGGGACTTCAATGCTATTCCATTGATCTGCTTACCTGTCACTGTACCAATACCACGCAGTATTTATCACTACTGCTATGTAGAATAGCTTGGGGTCAGGGATGGTGATTCCACCAGAAGTTTTGTGGGTTTTATTGTTGAGAATAGTTTTTGCTATCCTAAATTTTTTGTTGTTCCAAATGAATTTGCAAATTGCTCTTTCTGACTCCATGAAGAATTGAGTTGGAATTTTGATGGGGA
The DNA here is from genome assembly GCF_947179515.1 of Apodemus sylvaticus. Taxonomy (NCBI): domain Eukaryota; kingdom Metazoa; phylum Chordata; class Mammalia; order Rodentia; family Muridae; genus Apodemus; species Apodemus sylvaticus. The sequence goes on along the minus strand of NC_067474.1, from coordinate 9,247,917 downwards.
TTGCATTGAATCTATAGATTGTTTTTGGTAAGATGCCCATTTTTACTACATTAATCCTGCAAATCCATGGGCATGGGAGATCTTTCCATCTTCTGAGGTCTTCTTTGATTTCTTCCTTCAGGGATTTGAAGTTCTTGTCATAAATTCACTTGCATGGTTAGAGTAACACTAAGATATTTTCTATTATTTGTTACTATTGTGAAGGGTGTTGTTTCCCTAATTTCTTTCCCATCCCTTTTACACTTTAAGTAGAGAAAGTCTACGGATTTGTTTGAGTTAATTTTATATCGAACCACTTTGCTAAAGTTGTTAGTCAGCTGTAGGAGTTCTCTGGTGCAGTTTTTGGGGTCACTTAAGTATACTATGATATCATCTGCAAATAGTGATAGTTTGACTTCCTCCCTCCCAATTTATATCCCTTTGATTTCTTTTTGTTGTCTAATTGCTCTGGCTAGAGCTTCAAGTACTATATTTAATAGGTAGGGAAAGAGTGGTTAGCCTTGTCTTGCCCCTGATTTTCACAGGATTGCTTTTGGTTTCTCTCCATTTAGTTTGATGTTGGTCTGATAAAGACTTGGTCAACATGTAAGAATAAATTATATCAACTCATGCCTATTTCCTTATGGTGTGCATTGCTTTAATCTCTGACAGTAAATAAAATATGAAGTTAGCTTTGAATTCAATATTCAATACATCTCTGTGTAATTTAATTTAATTCTCACCACATCTATGTGAGATAATATTATTAAAAGTCTTATGGGTTATAACAACAAAAGCCAAAACCTACCTCCTCATCAATCAGAAGCTTATAGTACAGCTTCCCTTTACACAAATAGATTATTAGGTATGTGCTTATTCAGTTTACTTTTTTATTAATCATATAGATGTTTTCCATCAGCTCATAAACAATTTATTGATGTACCAACATTTTAGCTCAAATTATTATCAGAGGGTATTTGACATAACTATTCAACACTGTTGTTGTAAATAAGAAAGTAGCCATAGAAAGTTTATAAATAAAATGCCTATATTAGCATGCCTATATATTACAAAGTTTATGCATTCTGCAGTTTGAATTTCATGCGACTTTGTGTTATGACATATTTTATTTTGTTTTGCTTCTCAGTGGCTTAAAGTATAAAGTCATTCATATCTTGACTTGTCAAACCATTATAGCATTATAAAAGAACTCCAGAATCTCTGGAGACTAAATTTGTTTTTTTGTTGATAATGGTTAGCTGCTATTGAGGTTATCATACCCCATGAAGTATTTGACATGTTCCAGATCCTGTAATAACATCAACACAATGTCATTTAACTTTCTCAGAAAGAATACAACAGATATTTCTTGTTGACATTTGATTAAATTAAATTATACTGGCTGAGCAATACCTCCACATTATGGTTCAAATGACTCTGTGGATAATGTGTTGAATGCTTATCTCCATAAGGTGGTGATATTTTGAGATACAGTTGAAATTTAACAGGTAGTGCTTGCTTGGGGGAAGTAAACTAACAGTCTTTGAAGGTTATACCTGGTATTTTAGCCATCTTTTCATCTTCCTATTCTACCCAGGGCAAACATGCTTCCTGTCCACATGCATCCATGATGAGACTGTAAGATGATCAACTTCATCATGGACCCGGAAACAATGAAGCCAAAAAAAAAAAAAAATGGACTGAAATCTCTGAAACCATGAGCCAAAAATGTTATCAAGATGGTGAAGAGGTAGCATCTATGTTTCTTACATTCTGGAAAGTACTCTGCTAGGTGGAAGAAATGGTTGTACATGTAATCATATACTCAAAGGATAAATAGTGTGGAGATGGTAGAAAAACTATCAAAATGAAATACAAGCCCATATATCTTTAAAGTCTGTGATAAATGAGGAAAATTAATAAGTTAGTGGCAGTCACTCTCTCACATAATCTCTTTGAACAGAATGTTCAAGGAAAACTGGGAAGTGACATCATTTCAGAGATCCAAAGACTAGAATGAATGAGCTTTGTGGAGAGACTGAACAGGCACCTGGAGGTATTGCACACTTAGAAAAACTGCAGTATGAGTTAAGATGGGAAATAGGGAGAGAGTGAGAAAAGTGGAACTTCAGAACTATGCAATGTGATTTATATGGTCCAGTAACACATAGAAATGCATTTGCTTTTTTTTTATCATTACAAATACAATGGGAAGCCTTTAAAGTGCTTTTAGCATATACTTACTACTGAATTATTTATACACGTCAGACTTAGATGCCAAGACACTGGTAAGGAAGCGACTTCAGCAGTCCTTGAGGAAACAATGATTGTTTGAACAAGTTTAGCAACAGAAATAGAAGATGAGTAAATGGCTTTAAAAATAGAACTTGAGCATAACACTCAGGCATAAAGAAGAAATATTTACTGAGAGTGAATTTGGGGTAATGAATAAAAGAAAGGATTGAACTACAGATTTCTGCTTTATAAATTTAAAAGGATTGTGGCTTGATTTATTGATGTGCTGAGTATATGGAAATTTGGAATAAAAAATATTTTATTTTGGAAGTGATAATAAAGATAGAAATTATAGATTCATTTACTTCTTGAAGTATCAGATGACCATATTATTTTGAAATGAAAAAGTTTTGCTCTTAAAATATAATATCTCTTTCCAGTCTTGACTCCAAGATGACCAAAAAAGAAACAATAGCATCAAAAGGGGCAGCATCTATGTGCAGCCAATCCGCTGCTCGACCTGTGCCCACTGCGTGCCCGAGGATAAGGCCATTAAGAAGTTTGTCATTCTGAACATTGTAGAAGCCGCTGCTGTCAGGGACATATCTGAAGCGAGCATCTTCAACACCTACATGATTCCCAAGCTCTACACCATCTGCATTACTGCATGAGTTGTGCCATTCATAGCAAGGTCGTCAGGAGTCGATCTTGTCAGGAATGAAGCCCAAAAGGACCAGACGATTATTCAGACCTGCTGGTGCTGCACCACGACCTCTGCCAAAACCCACGAAAAGAGGTGGTTTGGTAAGAGAGGAAGGAAAGATGCCTTGGAAAAATAAAATGGAAGTTATACTTTAAAAAAATATATATAATCATAACTTAGAAGATACTAGTAATATCAAATGAGGTGTGTAGAAAATAATGTAATTATAAGACATGCAAACTGATATTATTCGATAAGTTATAGCAGATTTTGTAAAATAGTGATATAACACAGTGCTTCATATTTAAAATGCCCTTAAGAGATGTTTGCAATCTAACCTATAAGTAGAGTAGATTCAACTATCGTTAAATTAAAATTATGTTAAAATAAATTACAATTTAAAATATTGAAAATTAAGAAATTTAGAATTTTACAACAATGTAGGATACAACAGATGTAAAATTATATATATGCATATATAGAAAAAATATATATAACATGTATAGCTATATATCTATATAACTTTTATGTAGATATAATATATATTTATCTTTCAAATGGGTACATGTATATATATATATGTATATATATATATGTATATACACACACACACATAGAGAGGCATATAAAAGATCATTCACATGTACTCTCACATTTATGTTCATATTCATATACATTCCTGCACACCAAAGTCCCCAGAAATAGCTTGTTATTTGTTTAAGTCATGGGCACTCATCAATAAGGAAATTGAAAGAGATCTAATTTATAGCCAGTTCTATGTGTTCTGTGCATCTTTAAATGAAGTTTAAAAGAGATTTTCTTTTATCTATATAAACTACTCTTTGCAGTGAACTTCCTCATTAATGCTTATGCATTAATTATTAATTATTTTACTTCTGTTGTTCCTATTTTCTGTTTCGAATTTGCACTTCCAAATAAGGTCTACCCTCAACATATTTAACCAGATTTTTAAGGATTTTAATACTGCAACTTCTAGCCAGAAGCTGGAAAGAACCAAGATGCCCCTCAAAGGAGGAATGGATTCAGAAAATGTGGTATATTTACACAATGGAATACTACTCAGCATTTAGAAACAATGAATTCACAAAATTTTTAGGCAAATGGTTTGATCTGGAAAATATCATCCTAAGTGAGTTAACCCAATCACAAAAGAATACACATGGAATGCAATCTCTGATAAGTGGATATTAATTAGCCCAGAAGCCCTGAACACCCAAGGCACAAATTGCATAACAAGTGACTCCCATGAAGAAGTATGGAGAGGGTCCTGATCCTGGAAAGGATCGATCTAGCATTGGAAGGGAATATAAGGACAGAGAAAAAGGTGGGAGGTGATTGGAGAAGGGATGGAGAGAAGAAGGTTTATGGGACATATGGGGAAGGGGGATCCGGGTAAGGAGAAATCATTTGGAATGTAAACAAAGAATATAGAAAGTAAAAATATTAAAAAAGAAAAAAAAGAAAATGTATTTTTATAGTTTTTCAAAATAATCCTAAGAATTGTGAAGCTCCCCGGGCCAAATTCTAGTAGAAAATAAGATTAGCATCATTTAATTTCTGTATGTTATGTATATTTGCCAAAGAAGCAAACCCTAGCCAGCAGAGATTTATTAAGGGTCAATCAACATCCATGCACTCCCAGGTGTATGTGTAGGTATTTCTTCCTTGGTGTCACATTTACACAATTCCTGTCTCCCTCTGAGACCCACAGCAGCTGAAGAGCACATGTACTGAGCAATAAATTCCAAACACAAGCTACCAAATGAGCTGAGAAACAGTGCACATGTGTGCAGTGGAACATCAAAACAAAGAAAGATAGGAGGCTCACATAAAGGCAGCTTAAGATCGCTTTTATCCACATTTTAGTATATATGAATCTAGAGAGACGTATTTCTTCTTTATTGAAATTATGCATCTTTGCTAACAAACACAAATTTACTATGAACTTTGCCACACTTTAATTTTATCTTAATTTTGTAAACCTTATTACTTAAAAACTTGCAAATAAATAAAACATCACCCCAAATCAATGTAGCTCATGAATATCTATACACTTAAACTAGGTATTCAAAATGGAGCTTCACATGAAATTTTACATTTTTACTATTTACTATATCCACATTCCCCCAAAAAAAACAGACAAACAAAAACCTATAGCAGTATTTGAACTAGAAAAAGAAAAGACTTAAACCCCTTTTCTCAAGACTCTTGACAATTATGTGAATTGAGTCCTTCCTGTTATACATGTTATATCTTTAAAATTAGACTTATTCAGTTGAGTATGTATATATATACTTTGCCTGCATATGGGTGTGGGTGTAAAACAAATGTCAGATGTCAGAGGAGGGCAGTGGATCCCCTGAAACTGAAATTAAAAATAGTTGTGAACCAATATGTGGCTACTGGGTGTCTACCTAGGTCTTCTGCTACAAGTATTTACTCCTAATCATTGAACTACTTCTCCAGAAAGCTATCTTTTCTTCACGTTATATTCCATCCACATGAATATTTGTTTGCATATATACATATGTTTTTGGCTATTATTCTCTCAGTTCTGCATATGAGGAGGAACATATTTTGTCTTTTCTAGGATAGTGTGACTTTACTTAATATTATATAATATAAGCCTATCTATTTTTCTACAAAATGTTTAACTTTATTTTTTGAGGACTGAGTAGTATTCTATTTTATATGCCAAATTTTCACTATCCATTCATACATTTGTTGGACAACTAGGTTAACGCCAATTCATTGCTATAGTGAATAAATCACTAATATTATGGTGAGCCACGTAGCTCTGTAGTAGAATGAGGGAGTTCTCTGGGTATACGCCAAGAGTTAAAGGACTGGACCACATAGTGATTTTAGTTTTAATGCTTTTAAAAGTCTCCAAATTATTTTTCACGGTACCTGCGTTATTTTGTACCTCCCACAAACAGTGAATACAGGTTCCTTTTTTTCCACCCTTTCCAACCTTTGTGGTCATATTTGTTGATGAGATCCATTCTGACTGGAGAGCAGTAGTGTCTCAAAGTAGTTTTGATTTGCATTTGTTTGATGGGCATCTTAATATACGTATCACTATTTGCTAATTAAATAGTTTGTTTTATTTTTTCCTCAGGTTGCTAAAAAATTTAATATATTATTTCAAAACTTTAAACTATATGTAATTATATATGCTACAAGCTGCTTTTTTAAAAAAAAATTAAGAGAAACAGGAGATTGGCATAGATAGTCTTTTTATCTTTGTATTATATATTATTAATATACTTATATATTATGCATATATATGCACATATATACACATAGATAGTATAGAAGATAGATAAATAGATAGATAGAGGTATAGAGGTATATAATATGCCCCATAGATTGCCATGGAGAAAATTTCTAGGAAGTGCTTATATCTTGGGATAATACAGAATGGCAGAGCTCAGCAGAAACCTTGAGATTTTAAATGCTTGAGAAAACGTAGACACTTGGAAGTAAGTTGTGTTTCAAAAGTGGGATCAAAGTGACGCTCCCATTCTCATATATCCTCTCTCTATATTATGTGGACAGTAAAAAACAGCTATAAAAGGATGTCACTTAAAAGAAAGATGAAGGTGACAGGGTGTGCCACCCTGGGATAAGCTACTTTGGCATAATATGGTTTGAACTAAAGACATCTGAAAACACACAGCATACTAAAGAAGCATGATGACAGATTTCCATAAGAAAGATGTGTTTACTCCCAGCACAAAGAAGAAACCCTTAAAAGAAGGAGAGCGGGGACCAACCCTGTCTGGGAGCTGACCTTGTTAGATTAGCTCTCCTCTGTGCTCTCATCTCTTTAGTTACTTCTAACACATTGCTTCTTTGTTCCAACTGGTACCCTAGCAAGAGGTTATGCTACTTACATGTGCATTAGTTTTATATTCCTGTGGAGGCTCAAGGGTACATAATTAAATTTAAGCCCTAACTAAATGCCTGACAGGATTTTATGCAGTTCAGTCATTTAATGCTATCTATTAAAGAGTCTGTGACTTTGTGTGGTGGTGGTTCCTGAGTTCATAGAGTAACTCTTGATAAATTTTATCTCCATATGCAGGGTAAGTGTCTACTCCTTCAAACCCAGAGAAATGCCTCAGAGGATTGAGTTCTCCATCTGTAGACTAGCTAGCACTGAGCTCTTCCATAAAATTAAGATTCATAACACACCTAGGAAAAGCAATTTGCAAGTATAATCCCAAGATCTAGATCATGAAGATACTTGTCATCTGAGGAAAATGAAAGCATTGTCAGGAAGTTTGTAGTCACCTTTCCAAAAATCTATTTTTTTTAGATTTATTTATGCTATTTTAATATAGTTTGACATCATGGTTTGAATCTTGGCACTTCCTAAGAGGGATCTGGGAAGAAAAATAAGTAAGGGAACTTTGCAACACTGAGAATCTATCAGTATTAGGGAAATCTACTTTTTACTTTGTTAGTATCTGTAGACAGCTTTGCAGAACCAGAGGTACATTTTTCTTAAAAAGTGGTAAAGAAGCAGGAAATAAAGTTGCATTTGCAGAGCCTTAATCAAGAATTAATGATAAGTCTCCAGCTTATTTCCACAGAGAGACTTTTTAGACTGTTGTCTTCTTAGTGCCTCAACTAACATTAATGAAGGGGATTCTGTGCAGAAATACATGTTTTTTTGTATTTGAAAAGATGGGTCCCCAAACCATGATAGGTAGTGCTTCTCCCCAAGCAACAATTTTGATCAGCTTAAGGTGCTAATTCTGTCATGTTTTAGCATCCATACATTTAATGTAACTTAACAAGGCAACCTTGATACATCTTAGAGATTAAGTTCACATATTTCTTTTTTTTTAATTCATTGTTTATTATACTTTTTAAAAATTCTGTATATTCTTTATTTACATTTCAAATGTCTCCCCTTTTCTGGCTCCCCACTCCCCGAAAGTCCCATAAGCCCTCTTCCCTCCCCCTGTTTCCCCATCTACTCCTTCCTACTTCCCTGCTCTGGTATTCCCCTATACTGCTGCACTGAGTCTTTCCAGAACCAGGGGCCACTCCTCCATTCTTCTTGGACATCATTTAATATGTGGATTATGTCTTGGGTAGTCAAAGTTTCTAGGTTAATATCCACTTATCAGTGAGTGCATACCATGATTGATCTTTTGAGACTGGGTTACCTCACTTAGTATGATGTTCTCCAGCTCTATCCATTTGTCCAAGAATTTCATAAATTCATTGTTTCTAATGGCTGAATAGTACTCCATTGTGTAAATATACCACAATTTTTGTATCCATTCCTCCATTAAGGGACACCTGGGTTCTTTGCAGCTTCTGGCTACTACAAATAGGGCTGCTATGAACATAGTGGAGCATGTGTCCTTATTGCATGCCGGGGAATTCTCTGGGTATATGTCAAGGAGTGGTATAACAGGGTCCTCCAGAAGTGTCATGCCCAGATTTCTGAGGAACCGCCAGACTGATTTCCAAAGTGATTGCACCATCTTGCAATCTCACCAGCAGTGGAGGAGTGTTCCTCTTACTCCACATCCTTGCCAGCATCTGCTGTCTCCTGAGTTTTTGGCCTTAGCAATTCTGACTGGTATGAGGTGAAATCTCAGGGTTGTTTTGATTTGCATTTCCCTAATGATTAATGATGTTGAACATTTCTTAAGGTGCTTCTCAGCCTTCTGAAGTTCTTCATGTGAAAATTCTTTTTTGAGCTCTGTACACCACTTTTTAAGAGTTATTTGGTTCTCTTGGTTCTACCTTCTTGAGTTCTTTGTATATATTAGATATTATCCCTCTGTCAGATTTAGGGTTGATGAAGATCCTTTCCCAATCTGTTGGTTGATGTTTTGTCCTTTTGACAGTGTCCTTTGCCTTACAGAAATTTTGTAGTTTTATGAGGTCCCATTTGTCAATTCTTGATCTTAGAGCATAAGCTATTGGTGTTCTATTCAGGAACTTTCTCCCTATGCCCATGTCCTCAAGGGTCTTCCCCAGTTACTTTTCTATTAGTTTCAGTGTGTCAGGTTTTATGTGGAGGTCCTTGATCCATTTGGAGTTGAGCTTAGTACAAGGAGATAAGATTGGATCGATTTGCATTTTTCTGCATGCTGACCTCCAAGTGAACCAGCATCATTTGTTGAAAAGGCTATCTTTTATCCACTGGATGCTTTCAGCTGCTTTGTCAAAGATCAAGTGACTATAGGTGTTTGGGTTCATTTCTGGGTCTTCAATCTTATTCCGTTGATCCACTTGCCTGTGACTGTACCAATATCATGTAGTTCTTAACATTATTGCTCTGTAGTATTGATTTAGGTATGGGATACTGAATCCCCCAGAAGTTCTTTTACTGTTGAGAATAGTTTTAGCTATCCTGGGTTTTTTGTTATTCCAGATGAATTTGAGAATTGCTCTTTCTAGCTCTATGAAGAACTGAGTTGGGATTTTGATGGGGATTGCATGGAATCTGTAGATTGCCTTTGGCAAGATGGCAATTTTAACTATATTAATCCTGCCAATCCACGAGCATGGAAGATTTTTCCACTTTTTGAGATCTTTGATTTCCTTCTTCAGAGATCTGAAGTTCTTGTCATATAGATCTTTCACTTGTTTGATTAGAGTCACACCAATATACTTTATGCTGTTTGTGGCTATTGTGAAGGGTGTCATTTCCCTAATTTCTTTCTCAGTCTGCTTATCCTTTAAGCATATATATAAAGGCTACTGATTTGCTTGAGTTGATTTTGTAGCCAGCCACTTTGCTGAAGTTGTTTACTAGCAGTCAGGAGCAAGCTCCTACCTTCAACCAGAAGCATGAAACAGAAACCAAACTGGGGCTTTAGTCTTTCTAGCATTCCTTTTGTTGCTGCAAGAAACATCATAATAAAAGAAACTCAGAAAGAAAAGATTTTATTTCATCTTACAGCTTACTATACCATCATAAAAAGAATTCAGGGCAAGAACTCAGGACAGGGATTTTTGAGGCAGGAACTGAAGCAGAGGCACAAAAGACTGCTACTTACCTGCTTGTGTTTACTTCTTTGGGTTTTTTTGTGAGAAAATTAATTTCTTGCTTTGTCTTGGGTGTAGTTTCCCTCTTTGTGTTGGACTTTTCTTTCTATTATACTCCATAGGGCTGGATTTGTGGAAAGATATTGTTTAAATTTGGTTTTGACATGGGATATATCTTGGTTTCTCCATCTATGGTAACTGCAAGTTTTGCTGGGTATAGTAGCCTAGGCTAGTATTTTTTTCTCTTAGGGTCTGTATGACATCTGCCCAGGATCTTCTGGCTTTTAGAGTCTCCATTGAGAAGTCTGGTGTAATTCTGATAGGTCTGCATTTATATGTTACTTGACCTTTTCCCCTTACTACTTTTAAATTTCTTTCTTTGTTCTGTGTATTTGGTGTTTTGATTATCATGTGAAAGAGGAATTTCTTTTCTGGTCCAGTCTATTTGGTGTTCTGTGGGTTTCTTGTTTCTTTATGGGCATCTCTTTCTTTAGGTCAGGGAAGTTTTCCTTTATAATTCTGTTGAAGATGTTTACTGGCCCTTTGAGTTGGGAATTTTTGCATCTTCTATACCCATTATTCTTAGGTTTGGTCTTCTCAATGTGTCCTGGACTTCCTGGATGTTTTGGGTTAGGAGATTTTTGCATTTTGCATTTTCTTTGACTGTTTGATCGATGCTTTCTATTGTATCTTCTGCACCTGAGATTCTCTCTTCTATCTTTTGTATTCTGCTGTTGATGCTTCCATCTATGACTCATGATCTCTTTCTTAGATTTTCTGTCTCCAGGGTTGTCTCCCTTTGTGATTTCTTCATTGTTTCTATTTCCATTTTTAGATCCTGGATGACTTTGTTCAATTTCTTTACCTGTTTGGTTGTGTTTGGTTAAGGGATTTTTGTGTTTCCTCTTTAAGGGCTTCTACCTATTTATCTGTGTTCTCCTATATTTCTTTTTTTGTTTGTTTGTTTGTAAGAATTTTATTGAGTATTTTTTTTAATTTTATTTTTTAACTTTTTTTATTCGATATATTTTTATTTACATTTACATTTCAAATGATTTCCCCTTTTCTAGTCTCCTATATTTCTTTGAGGAAGCTAAATATGTCCTTCTTAAAATCCTCTATCATCAACTTGAGGCGTGGTTTTAGATCAGAATCGTGCTTTTCATGTGTGTTTGGGTGTTCAAGACTTCCTGTGATGGGAAAAACTGGGTTCTGATGATGCCAAGTAGCACTGGTTTCTGTTGCTTAGGTTCTTGCCCTTGCCTCTTACCATCTGGTTATCACTGGTGTTAGCTGGCCTTGCTGTCTCTGAATGGAGCTTGTCCCTCCCATGATCCTGTGAATCTGTGAACTTGGGTGTGCCAACACTCTTGGGGGACAAGTTTTCTCTGGATAGGATTGGGGTACAGAGGGCTGTGGCACAGGTTCAGCTCCTGGGCACAGATGGAAACCTAAAGGCTCCTGTCCCTGGATGGAACCATTATCTTAACTGAGGTTCTTTCTCCTCAGCTAATTCCTAATTGATGTCAAGTTGCCAAAAATGTAGCATCTCTTGTTTAACACCAAGACCTTATGTTAATATTAATATCATAATATAAAACACAATATAACTTTAAAAGTTTATGATGTTTTTAAAATGCCAACATTTAGGTCAGCTGTATGGCTTAGTGGACAATGGCACCTGCTTCCAAGTGTTATGGCCCTAGTTTAATCCCTGTTTCTCATGTGTTAGAGAGAACTGATTCCCAAAACTTGTCCTCTGACCTCCATACTTATACCGTGGCAGATCACTCCACCTGTAATCAATCAATAAATTGATCAATCAATCCATCATTTTGAATTTTACTCTCCTTAAAATATTCAATGTTTCCTTAAAAGTTAAGGCTTTCGACTGTGGACCCCACTTTTTTAAAATGAGCTACACACTCTAAGAGGCAAATCAGGACACACTAACAATTAAATGAAAGTAAAACCAAACTCCATCAAGGTAAATGAAATACTGTAATCACCATCCTTGATCTATAAGTCAGTATATTCTTGGATCTAAGTGGTCTTACTGTGTTTGTTGTTTATAATTCTGCAATTACAATTCTGTAATTAGCTCAGCTTCACACTACAACTCTCACTGTCCTTGGTGGTGGTTCCATAGTCCCAGTATATCTAGTATGCTGGGGCCTCTGAAGACTGCACCCCCACATTGGACCCCTGGCCTTTTTTCAAGAATAACAACCCTCCCACATAGTACCAGCCTCAACCTCTCTTCATGACCCCTTCAATCTCTGGTTTTTCACTGTAACTGAGAAGTATGATGTAGATTTCTTATTTACCACTGAGAGTTCTTCATAGTTTCTTATTCATTGCTTCTGACAAGTTGTGAGTCTCGTACAGTGTGAAATAATATATGCAGAAATACACTCATAGAAACAAAAATTCAGGCTGTAGAGATCACTCAATAGTTAATACCTGAGGATTGGTACCTACTTATAAACCAGGTAGATGTGCAACCACCCCAGAGCTCCAGGGGTAGTCAGGGATCTCAGCACCAGGATGACCTACCAGATGAGCCATATTGGTAAAGGCTAGGTAAAGCCTTACCTCAATAAATATGGTAGAGGGAAATTGGAGGAGAATCCCAGTGTCGACCTCAGGCTTCCACAAGCATTAACACACACAGAGAGGGGGGGGGGAGGGACGAAGGGAGAGAGACAGAGAGACAGAGGCAGGGAAGCAAAAATAAATAAGACTTCTATGTGGCAATCTCCATCCTAACAGTATTCCTCAGAGAAAGGAGAACAGTATTCCTTTAAAACTCAAGAAATTATGATCATCTATTAACCTGATAAAACTACAAATGTTATCTGATGAATACCCACCATCCTAACATTCAGGAGGTAGAGGCAAAAGCATTACAAGTTTCAACCTGGGCAACGTAGTGAGATGCTATCCCTGACCCACCCAACACACACAACCAAACAAAGTAAGCTATTCTGAGCTAGTGAAGTCAAAATGCCATGTGTTAATCAACCAACATGGGGACACTAGGATCCTCTGGGATCATGACACAATAGGAATAGAGTAATTGTGTAGCGCTTAAGCACCAGCTCTATGAAGAGTGAACTCTGGGGGCTGAACATGCAATTCTATAAGTAAAATTTCATTAGCATATGAAAATAAAAACCACAAAGTTTCACATAGTGTAAATAAGGTACCCAGTGATGTCCTGGTGAGATAAACAAGTGCTAAGTTGGTGTCTTCAGACTATAGCAGAGCAAGCTCTATACCTTCCTAAGATCACAGTAAGACACAAGTGTTTTCAGTGGCACAGAAGGGAGAAAATGTAAATCCAGAGAAATGACTGCCTGCCACCATCTTTCATCATCTGTCATATCTTCATAGTAGTAGATTAACATCACCATGGAATATGAGTTCTTGCCATCACTGAATGAAATTCCATCTTACCAAGTTACTCAGACATATGCATGATTCCTTGTTGGAAGAGATGCCTTCTGTGCCCAGAGTTCCCCTTGTGCCATGGCTTCTCAGGCGATGAACACATGAAGAAGACAGCCCAGTGTGATCGAGGAGGTGCTACAAACTGATGCTATGTGTTCAACAACATGCCCAGCACCCCCCAGAACGTGGTGCCATGGAGAGAAATAAATAGATTTAGCGTATTTCCATGTTCAGGCTTTACTGACACACTCTTGAATAAAAAGTGGAACCTACAAAAAAAAGTAGTGAGTCTCTGCATTCCTCATCATCAAAACAGTGTTCTCTGAGCAGAGTTGAGAGATACAGCACTCAGAAGAGTATTTGGGGGCAGTTTAACTTTATGTCCATTCAGCAAAATAATATTAGTATATTCTCCCTTTTAAAAAAAGATTTTTTTATGGTTCACACAATGCCTGAGACTAGTTAGTTGTTTTATAATTCATATGTGTGTGTGTGTGTGTGTGTGTGTGTGTGTGTGTGACATTTACAAGAAATAAAATGGCTGGGTGGTGGTGGCACACACCTTTAATCCCAGCACTTGGGAGGCAGAGGCAGGGGGATTTCTGAGTTTGAGGCCAGCCTGGTCTACAGAGTGAGTTCCAGGACAGCCAGGGCTACACAGAGAAACCCTGTCTCAAACAAACAAACAAACAAGCAAAAAGCCAACAAGAAATAAAATGTATATTGGAAATTAAGTAAGAGACAATATTCACTTTTCAGAAACAAGTTAAATTTGGGCTTGCTGTAATTTTCTTGCTTTATGAACCTTTACATGTTTTAACTAAAACTGTGTTGTGTGTATTTTCTTATAGAGTCTGTTTATAGTAGTGGAAGACAGACAGACAAGGTAATTATAGAGTGAAAGATTAATTCCACCCTAGTCCTGCTTGCTCAGTCTTTTCATTCCACACGGCCAATAATTGTTAATGTCATTTATCTTTGTGAATCATGAGAGTTCCACCTTCTGTGAGGGACTATTATGGACCCAATCTTGTGAGTATCTCATATGTTGTGGGACCGTGCAAGGCAGTCTGTGTTCTGCTCTAGCTAAGTTTAAAGCCCGGAGGTGTTCCTGCAAGGAACGGAAGGCCTGTTTGCCAAGCTCACAGATACTAGGCTCCTGACAGGAAGACAGGAGGCCTCAGCTCTCCATAATTCTATGGCCATCAGTCACACAGGGCAGTGCCCCAAGCTCTGGCATTCTGTCTGGTATTCTCCTGGTATCTCCACCCCCACAGTTACCTGGCAACAGCCAGGTAGGGCTGACCCACTATAAAAGGGGATGCTTCCCCCCTTCTCTCTTACTCCCTTTTCTCTCTTACTCTCTTGCCTCTCTTACTCTCTTGCCTCTCTTACTCTCTTCTCTTGCCCTCTTGTTTCCCCTCTGTCCGCATTCATTCCCTTCTTCCTCTCCCCTTGTGGCCATGGTCAGCCGCTACTTTTTAGGCATCACAACTCTGCCAACAGTAAACGCTTTAAAACCATGGACTGCCTCTTCTCATCTGGACCCGTTGTGCTGGAGCAATGGAGGAGGTCTTCTTCTAAAGAGCTTCATCTAGGCTCCCACAGGAAACCTCTCTACACTTTCAGACAGTTTCCACAAAGCCAAGCAGTCGACTGAGCAAGCCAAGGACAGACACTCCTCACCAAAGGAACCAGTGGAAGCTCCCCCCAACCCCGCCCTTTTCCTTTTCACCTCAGGCTAGAGCCGGACTGAGGCGCCCACCCTGTTCTCAGCTCTTCCTGCATCCAGTGGCATCTGCAGTACCCAAGACTGAGAACCTGTCATCTCCGGCCTCGGAGTGGCCCGGAGACCCACGAACCTGGTCCCTGGAGCCTGTCATCTCCAGTCTCCGCGTGGCCCAGAGACTCAGGAACCTGGCCCTGCCAGTTCCCCAGGGACCCCAGACTGCTTCCCCCTGCCCCCCCCCCCCCGCCCCAGAACAGGGTCCTGCAGCTACTCATAGCCCAACACCTGCCTGGCAGCAGCGTGCAATGCATGCAGTCAAACTCCCCATCCAGAACCCTGGCCGACTCCAGCCACCATTTTAACCCATAATATGTGTGACGAGATATTCTGCTTTCAAGATAGCAATGACTGGAGTGATGGGGCCACCCACCTATCTTCAAAATGTTTGACCCTGGGTTTTTCCTGTCTAAAATCAATGCAAGAACAAAAAGTGGAGTCATCCAGTGACCAGCCCAACTTGGGATCCATTCCACGGCAGGCACCAAACTCTTGACACTATTACTGATGTCATGTTGTGTTTGTAGGCAGGAACCTAGTATAGCTGTCCTCTGAGAGGCGATACCAACTGCTGACTAAGAAAGATGAAAATATTAAGCATTGGACTGAGGTCAAGGACCCTTATGGAAGAGTTGGAGGAAGGATTGAAGGAACTGAAGAAGAGCATATAAAGAAACAGTATCAACTAACCCCGACCCCTCAGAGCTCCCAGAGTCCAACAAAGAGCATGCTTGGAGTGGTCCGTGGCGCACTGGATATAGGCAGCAGCAGACTCCCTTGTATGGCATTGGTGAGAGAGGATGCACCTAATCCTTTGGAAACTCGATGCTCCATGAAAGGGGGATTTTGAAGGGGGTGAGATGGGGGGTGGATGAGAGGAGTGGATGGGTGGATGAGTGGTGTGGCGGGGTGTGTAGTGGGTGGGTGAGTGGAGGATGGATAGGGGAGGGTCCTCTCAGAGACAAAGGGGAAAGAGGAAGGGGGATGCGATGAAGAACTCTGAGAGGAGGGACTGTGAAGGAGGGAAACATTTGGAATGTGAATAAATAAAATAATTTAGCTTTTAAAAAGTATAAAATGGATGGAGCTAGAGAACATCATACTAAGTGAGGTAACCCAGACTCAAAAGGTGAATCATGGTATGCACTCACTAATAAGTGGTTATTAACCTAGAAAACTGGAATACCCAAAACATAATCCACACATCAAATGAGATACAAGAAGAAAGGAGGAGTGGCCCCTGGTTCTGGAAAGACTCAGTGAAACAGTATTCGGCAAAATCAGAACAGGGAAGTGGGAAGGGGTATGAGGGAGGACAGGGGAAGAGAAGGGGGCTTACGGGACTTTCGGGGAGTGGGGGGGCTAGAAAAGGGGAAATCATTTGAAATGTAAATAAATTATATCGAATAAAAAAAATAAATTAAAAAAAAGTATAGCAATGGCAGTGCCATTCCTGAAAGACAAAAGTCACTCCACCCTCCCCCTCTGGCTGTCAGGTTCTTGCCGTCACCACTTACATGATGCTCAGGGTGCATCAGAAATGGTGATGCACCTATAAGCTTATGTTTTCCATTGAGGGTTGAGCATTGGACCACCATGCCACCGCAGCTGTCAGTTATCCTTAACATTTTTATGAGTTGAGGCTATCCAATAACATTCACCAATTGTGAAAAGAATACTCCCTGGCCAACACCAACAGCATTGCTCACATATAAGCATAAAAAATATTCAGAAAGCTATTTGACATTTATTTATTCAGAAAGCTATTTATCTAGCAAAATAAAAGCAATCCCATGGGCAGGCACCAAACTTGCCCTCAGTAGGGCCCATAATACCAGTAATCGCAAGGTTTCGTCTTGATTACAGCAGCAAATATAAGCACCTCCTTGTGGAGTAGGTCTTAAATCCAATAAGAAACTAGTTGGTTACAGCACTAACCATTATGTCACTATTACACCAGCAGACACACATTGCTTAGCACCACGATGATAGAATCATTGGTGACACCTCTTCCCTAACAGCCTGCATAGTCCTTTCAGGCACTATAGATGCTAGCCAGCAGAGTGGGAGGAACCAGCCCAGTCCAAGCATGATTTCTCCATGTTCTCTAATCAAGGTATGCAATGTTCATATAAGTAATGTCTTACCATCTACTTCTAGTGTGCAATAGTAGCCTATAAGGGTTTGGAAGATCAATGGCTTCCCTAGTTAACAACACATGGCATAGCAGCAGAGTTTTAGTGACTAACCTTGTAGGTTCTAGCCATACATTTAGGGTTTTTTTTTTTTTGTTGTTTTTTGGCCCATGAAGATTTTTTTCATTCAAACTCCTTGATGGCTTTCTGATGCCTGATGGGTGGGGAGCCTCAATAAAAGGCATAAAGGTATTTGAGAATGCTAGTTTGAAAATAAAGAAAATAGTCCAACGTGTTATTCAGATTATTAATATATAATTTGACAGAAGTGTAAGTATTGAACTATTCTATATTTTGAGGTAATCTCACTTCTTCACTCACAGTCATACCTACCTGGTTTCAGCGCTCAAGTTTATGGCTATATTTTATCAATGAAATATAAAATAAGCACATCCTATCTAAGTTATAGGAAATCACCTAGAGAGGGCAAAAGAATATATTACATAATCCTTGTGGAGTGTATGGATTACAGACACATAAATAAAAGTTTTTAAATTCTATAGAAATATTAAAATTTCATTTAGTTTGCAGTCTTGCTTCATAAATGTTTAATTTTGAAGCAATATGTATGACATGCAATAATCAAGTTCATGGAGAATAAAAGGCTTTTCTTACATTTTATATTCTATGATTTCTCAAAGGAGCCTCTGAACAGATTATGTTTGAATTAAATGCATACATGGACATAACACTGATTTTGTTTTTCATTAAACTTCTAGCCTTTTGTAATGAGATCATGAATTGATTGGAATAAGTCATATGTTTTTTATTCCATGAGTTCCATACTAGGACTGAAGTGCAGTAGAGATCTTAGTCCTATTCCTTTACTATGGGTCAGGAATATAGGAGCCTTTTCAGGTTTCAATCACTTGAACAGACATTTTTCACAAATTGTTATAGGACTGCTTTTAATTTATTTTCACATCTAGCAAACAATAAGCTTCAGTCAACAGCCATAATTGATAATGCCATTTAAAAATGCATTCTGGCTTCCTTTTATAAAAGGTCCAAATGACAGAGATTCAATGAATAATTGTATTTCTGTGTGTGTGAACTAAGTCCCCCAGAGAGGGCAGGGGATCACTAATGGGAGTGATTTTGTAATTTCAGTAGTCCTTCCTGACTTCCTACAAAGTGGCCATTGCAGTATTTCTTTGCATGGCTAGTCCCTCATAGTTGGCGAATGAATTCTCTGCATCTAGCATTCTTGGTTGGAAAGTAATAACGTTGATGGCATCAAGTCCCATCTTGGTAATTGTTCCCAGAAACATCCACTTTCTTCCACTGGCCAGAATCCTCACATGCTCACCTACAGCTACAGGAGATGCTAGCAAATGCAAATTTGCACCTGGCTTTATGCTGCATCTGTGGAAAGCAGGCTTTATTACTGAGGGAGAAGTGGAAACAAGACAAAACAGACAAGAGAAATGTGTGACAGTAAATATGAGTAGGGATAAACAGCATGGATGTCTCCTTCACCCAAGAGGCTTGATGATTAAAAAAAGAAAGAAAGAAGGCAAAACAAAATAAAAACAGTCCCAAAGTGGAATAGTCTTATACCTATAAATTTTCACTGAAATTATTTATTGCTAGGTTAGTATTATGCTTTGCTATTTACTTTTATTAGTATAATGAGTGAATTTAAAGCAGTTTGTAATGCCAGATTTGAAGTAAAATCACATTGGCAACAACCCCAATTGGACCGCACATTTTTATAATATAGATTAGCACTTTTGGCAGGTTGTCTCACAGTGTGTGACATAGTTAGTGAAATTTCTCTCAAAAATTAGCTTCACATGCAGCATTCCAAATGGCTTCTAAGGGGAAATGAAACCACTCAGTGGTTCCTCTGTCCGGCCATAGTGAGGTGTTCCAAAAGCCTGTGTCATGAAAATAGAGCACTTAGAATTAATTCCTTTAAAATGAGTTGTGCATGTGTGTGTATTTGCGTTAAACTTAATTAGCTAACCACAGCCTGTAGCTTACATCTGTATGGTATGTGTTTATATAATACAGCAGATGACATAATGTAGATTTTGGCCAGTAATCATATTCTCTTTCCATAAACATCATCTGAAATGATAAAGACAACATTTGCATCAATAGCTCTCAGTAGGTAAAAAACCATTATAACCCCCACTTGCCAGTGCAATTTTAATCCCATTTTGTTGCTAAAATATTTTGAGAGGGAGATATATGGTTCTATTATGAGGCTCAATATTTCATTTTAACAGGAAAATGACTCTCAGACATTAAGGGCATAGGACCAAGAAACACTCCAGTTGGAAGGGCAAGGTATGTGTGAGAAGCTGAATTAGACTGGGGGCTGTGCACTCTAGACAAGTTTTGCTCAAAGGATTCCCATGATCCTGAACAGTGTCAGCCTCCTTGTGCCCCCTTGCTAACAGACTGAGATGGAGTATCAGTAAATACTCTTTCAACAATGTTATCAAAAGGCTTAGGGTTCCTTCTAGGCTCCCTTGTAGATGAGAACATGGGGGGCCCTTTCACATCCCTAGCATTGGAGAACTTCACTCTAGCTTTAACCAAGTAGTGGATATATTGCCACTGATCGCTGCTCTTTTCAGTATGTCCCAGGAACCCCAACTGCCATTAACTGTCTTTACAGTTTGTTTGTTTTTTCACAGAAACAAGCTTTCTCACTCCCTGGAGAGGGTTGAAATTCTCATTATATGTTTTCAGCACTATAAAATACTCCTTAATCTAAACTTCTGTAGATAAAAGATGAGAAAAGAAAATTTAAGTAAGAAATAATTGTGAACTTTAGCAACTCCTTTTTGTCAAAAAGGCACTGAGGTCTGACCATGAACCACAAGGTTTGAGAGGAAGTGGACTATTGCCTTGTAAGCATTGTTATGCCTTTGTGTAACTTATCGGTGTAAGTTTGTGGTATAAGCATTGTTATGCCTTTGTGTAACTTATCGGTATAAGTTTGTGGTATAAGCATTGTTATGCCTTTGTGTAACTTATCGGTATAAGTTTATTCATAAAAAGCCTTTATGTTAAACTGTCTTACAGATTTATTGGGAATTTCAGGCAGACCATCAACTGGAATATGGTAAGAACTCCAGTCCGCATATATACTTCAATCTCAAATAACCTAGACAATGACCTGGGTGACATACAGAATGATTAGTTTATATTGAAGAGGCATGTGGCTCCTGGGAAATATGAAAGTATTAGGATAAGATATACAGGATACAAGAGCTTAACTGCAAACTATGTTGCCATAAGAGATCAGAGAGTGAACAAATACTGATGATAAGCTTTCACTGTTGAAGCCATCATTGCTTGGTGAAGTTTGAATGGCTTATCCTGGTGATAAATGGAGTTTGTCTTACAATTGTCATAGAATCATTTCTCTCAAGACTCCACTCAGCACTCTTCCCCAACACCTGGCTATCATTTCAATGTCACTACATGGCTTGTATTTTTGTTTCATAAAGATTTGGGGTATGGAACCAGAAGCAGATAATTGTAACAACCTCTCAGAACTATGCATAAAAAAATGCTACTTTGACTAATAAAGATCTCTTCATTTTTGGTTGTCTATATACGCCTATGTTGGTAAAAAAAAATACAAAAATGAAGATATTTTGAGAACCTGTCAAAGTTCTAAATTTCCACAATAATCTTCTCAATGGACTCAATTCCAGAGCAGCTGAAATAGTTTTCAGGTTTAGTTTTGTTATTGTTGTTTTGAAGCAGCGCTGCTCTGTGTAGCTCCAGGCTAGTCTTGAACTCAGAGATCCACCTTCTTCTGCCTCCTAACAGCTAGGTTCTAGGCATTTGCAACCTCCTTTTCCTTTTCATAAGAATTAATCTATTACCCATAAGAAGGAAAGGTGGTAAATACAAGCTTGTGTGCCTGCCCAGCAGGTCAATAAAAAAAAATGCTTGCTTTTCGACTTTGTGGATACAGATTGAATATCCCCAGCCTGAAGGTCTGATGACTGAAGTGATGAGAATCCCAAAGCTTGCAGAGTACCAGTATGTCTCAACTGGAAATTTTCAGGCATGATCTCATGTGACAGTTTGTAGGCACACAAGAAATATTGTGTAACATAAAACTGGTATATGAGATGAATAAAATACACACTCAAGTATCCACTGCATTAAAAGGTGTCTTTGAAGTATAAGTGAACGTGGGATTGAACTTGAGCATGATCATTAAGATATCTCATTACCAGTGTATATGTAAACATTCCAGAGTCTCAGAAGAGTCAAAGTACAAACTTCTAGCCTGAAACATTAATAATTGATGCTCAGCCACACAATCAGTCTAGTATTTATCATCAAGTTATAACTTACTATGTCCAGATTCAAATGTTAGCCTATAAGACACATTCAGATATATATATATATCAGTTTCTCTTCTGTATTAATACCTTATATTAAAGGGCCAGTTTTCATAGTAGACCATATGTTGATTAACTGTCCTTTATTTGGCTTTCTGGAAATGGCTTTTAACTATTATGGTGTTGGTGATAAATATTAGCTAAAGAATATATTATAATTTCATTGTACATATGATATATATATATAAAATGAATATACTATAATTTTATTTTGCATTATATATATATTTATATATTACATATATATTATAGAATATATATATCAAGTATTACAATCTTTTCACCAAATGCTTTTATATTCCAGAGAAACTTCTAGGTTTTATTAGTTACCTTATAATTGCTGTGACAAAACTAGCTTGCAGAAACAACTGAAGAGGTGACTGATTTTTACTGTGATCCATAGCTTCAGAGATTTCTGCTCCTGCAGAAGGAGGCTGTTTATTTCAAGGAAGACCGGAAGCAAAGAGAGTAAGACACTGGAGACTTGACATAAGCTTCCTAGGCATGTCCCCAGTGGCACATTTCCTCCAGTTAGGCCCCACATTCCAGAGGTTCCACAAGCTTCCCAAATAGCACTCTAGCTTGGAAGAAACTGTTCAACCCCAATTGCAGGTATTTTATATTTAAGTCATAGCACAGATTAAGTCTCCAAGTTTTTAATATTATAGTAATAATATATAAATATACAGTGAGATACTAAAGAACCTAGATCTTTAAGAACTTTCTGACTATAAGATTAAGAATAAGATAAAAGGGCTGGAGAGATGGCTCAGCGCTTAGGAGCACTGAGTGCTCTTCCAAAGGTCCTGAGTTCAAATCCCAGCAACCACATGGTGGCTCACAACCATCCTCAATGAAATCAGACACCCTCTTCTGGTGCCTCTGAAGACAGGTACAGTGTACTTATATATAATAATAATAAATAAATCTTAAAAAAAAGAACAAGATAAAAAATATAGTCTATCCTTATGTTTTTTCTAATCCCCAAAATCCTCATCATAGATATGGTCATTACAAGTAAGTGCTATACTATATAAAGCAGCCTCCTGTAGTAGCCTATCCCTGTAATTGCATTTTAGTTAGAACATATCTTTATTGACATATAGTGGCTAACATGATCATTTAGATTAGACTCAGGGCAAAAGACTATATGCAAATATATACACATATTAAATTATTTTACACTCTGAAGAAGCATTTTGGTTGTCCTTTTACTAGCACTTTCCTTGAGGAAGCCCAATACTGTTTTCACTGTGGAACAAAGTCTTGAATAGAAATGGATCTCTAAATCTTAACCTCACATTAACTATGAACTTGACATTTACTATTGGTCCATATAACTTACATTCAAATTAAGGGACGGGAACATGGAGTTAAGAACTTTGCAACAGAGCTACAATGTGGGTAGCCAGAACAAACCTAGAGCCAAACAACAGCTTCAGAATGTCCCACTTTGTCATTCCTTGGCCATAATCTCAGAGAATCACAGTAAGCACATGACACATATGGTGTCAGTCATTCTCATTCACTGAAAGAATGCTTACTGCTGAATGTGGTAATTGTATTGAAGTCACACCTGTGACCTCAGTTACACTATCTCATTGTTTCTTGCATAGTGATTGCTAGTATTAATTGTCAACTCAACAAGATCTATAACTACCAAGGAAACAAACGTCTATGCATGTCTCTGAGGAAGAGCCTAAACTTATGGGGTTTCCTATAACAACCACACAAGAAGTATTTTCCCAAAGTCAGTCTGGAGGTCAGACAGGCAGTACAAAGGAATTAAGCTACACCTTAAACTAGCAGAACTTGACTCTGCTGGCCACCTTGTATTGACTTAGGAAGAATAAAAGATGCAGAATTAATGGGTCACAGATCTAGACAGCTACTCAGAATTACACAACATGTGGCAGAGTCTGTTCTAAAAGGAGATAAAAGGAGACTTCCTTAAAGGTCACTATGTGAAGCTGTGAAGATAAAACAAAAACACATTAAAACTCCAGGATTTTCGAGGCGCAAGTAAGGACCATGTTACATCCACTGAAGAAAGCTGCAATCACTGGATGGAACTGACCTAGGAGAGAATCTATGTGAACTGAGGACAGCAGAGTGGAAAGGGTGGGGAGATGACTTTATTACGAGTTTCAGATGCCTGAGACAGTGTGGGACTCACCCTTGCTGGGATAAGTTTTGGTTTTGCTTTGATTACCTCTCATGTTTGCCTCCTATGTATCCATTCATCTCTTTTTGAATAGGGATGTTTATTCTAAGGCATTATAAATTGTAATTATGCCATTTAATTTTTTATTAGCTATATTTTTTATTTACATTTCAAATGATTACCTCTTTCCTGCACCACCCCCCAAGTTCCCTAAAGCCATCTCCCCTCCTCCTGTTCCCCAATCAGCCCCCTCCTGCTTCCCTGCCCTGGTATTCCCGTACACTGCTGCATCAAGTCTTCCCAGGACCAGGGACCACTCCACTCTGCCCTTTGAAGTCCAACAAGGCCATCCTCTGCTGCCTATGCATCTGGAGCCATGGGTAACTCCATGTGTACTACCTGGTTGATGGTTTAGTCCCTGGGAGCTCTGGGAGCACTGGGTGGCTCATAGCATTGTTCTTCCTATGGCACTGGTAACCCCTTCAGCTCCATGGGTGCTTCCTCTAGCTCCCCTATTGGGGACCCTGTGCTCAGTTCAATGGCTGGCTGAGAGCATCCCCCACTGTATTTCTCATGCACTAACAGAACCTCCCAGGTGACAACAATATCCAGCTCCAATCAGCAACTACTTGTGGACATCGATAATAGTGTCTGGGCTTTGTAACTGTATATGGGATGGATCCCTAAGTGGGGTAGTCTCCGGATGGTCTTTCCCTCAGAATATGCTCCACACTTTGCCTCTGTATCTCCTTCTGCGGGTATTTTGTTCTCCCTTCTAAGAAGGACCAGAGAATCCATATTTTGTTCTTCCTTCTTTTGGGCATCATTTAATATGTGAATTGTCTCTTGGGTATTCCAAGCTTCTGGGCTAATATCCACTTATCAGTGAATATATACCATGTGTGTTCTTTTGTGATTAGGTTACCTCACTTAGGATATTTTCCAGTTTCACCCATTTGCCTAAGAATTTCATGAATTCATTGTTTTTAATAGCTAAGTAGTATTCCATTGTGTAAATATACCACATTTTCTGTATCCATTCCTCTGTTTAGGGACATCTGGGTTCTTTCCAACTTCTAGCTATTTTAAATAGTGCTGCTATGAACATAGTGGAGCATGTGCCCTTTGTCTGGCTAAGGGTTTATCTGTCTTGTTGATTTTCTCAAAGAATCAGCATCTGGTTTTGTTGATTCTTTGTATAGTTCTTTTTGTTTCTACTTGGTTGATTTTAGCACTGAGTTTGATGACTTCCTGCCTTCTGCTCTGATTGTGTGTATTAACTTCTGTTATAAAGCTTTCAGGTGTGCTCTTAAGCTGCTAGTGTATGCTCTCTCCAGTTCTTTTTTGGAGGCACTCATGGCTATGAATTTTCCTCTTAGCACTGCTTTCATTGTTTCCCATAAATTTGTGTATGTGGTACCTTCACTTTCATTAAATTAAAAAAAGTATTTGATTTCTTTTCTTATTTCTTCCTTGACCCAGATATCATTGAGTAGAGCATTGTTCAGCTTCCATGTGTATGTGGGCTTTCTGTTGTTTTTGTTGCTATTGAAGACCACTCTTACTCCATAGTGATCTGATAGGAGGCATGGGATTAATTCAATCTTCTTATATCTGTTGAAGTCTGTTTTGTGACTAATTATATGATCAATTTTGGAGAAGGTACCATGAGGTGCTGAGAAGAAGGTATATGATTTTGATTTTGGATAAAATATTCTATAGATATCGATTAAATCCATTTGGTCCAAAACTTTTGTTAGTTTCACTGTGTCTCTGTTTAGTTTGTGTTTCCCTGATTGAAGAAAGTAGTGTGTTGAAGTCAACCACAGTTATTGTGTGAGGTACAATGTGTGCTTTAAGCTTTAGTAAAGTTTCTTTTACGAATGAGAGTGCCTTTGTATTTGGAGCATAGATGAATTGGGACTTCTTATTGGTAGGTTTTTCCTTTGATGAGTATAAAGTGTCTTTCGGAGTCTTTTTTGATGACTTTTGGTGGAAAGTCTATTTTATTGGATATTAGAATGGCTACTCCAGCTTGTTTCCTGGGACCATTTGCTTGGAAAATTATTTTCCAGCCTTTTTCTCTGAGGTAGTGCTTGGTTTTGACATTGAGATGTATTTCCTGATTACAGCAAAATGTTGGGTCCTGTTTAAATATCCAGTCTGTTAGTCTATATCTTTTTATTGGGAAATTGAATCCATTGATGTTAAGTGATAATGAATAGTGATTGTTGCTTCCTGTTATTTTTTATGTAATTTTTATGTTTGTGTGGTTATCTTCTTTTGGGTTTGTTGGAAGAAGATTAATTTCTTGCTTTTTCTAGTGTGTAGTTTCCCTCTTTTTGTTGGTGTTTTCCATTCATTATCATTTGAAGGACTGGACTTGGGGAAAGATATTGTGTAAATTTGTTTTTGTCAGGGAAGATGGTTTATCCATCTATCATAATTGAGAGATTTCCTGGGTATAGTAGTCTGGGCTGGCATTTATGTTCTCCCAGGGTCTGTATGACATCTGCCCAGGCTCTTATGGCTTTCATAGTTTCTGGCGTGAAGTCTGGTATAATTCTGATAGGTCTACCTTTATATGTTACTTGACATTTTCCCTTACTGCTTTTCATATTCTTTCTTTGTTTAGTGCATTTGGCATTTTAATTATTATGTGATGAGAGGAATTTATTTTCTGGTTGAATCTTTTTGGGGTTCTATAGGCTTCTTGTATGTCCATGGCCATCTCTTTCTTCAGGCTAGGGAAGGTTTTTTTTTTTTTCTATAATTTTGTTGAAGACATTTACTGGTTCTTTAATTTGGAAATCTTCACTCTCTTCTGTACCTATAATCCTTAGGTTTGGTATTCTCATTAGGTACTGGATTTCCTGGATGTTTTGGGATAGGAGTTTTTTGTATTTTCCCTTTTCTTTGACTGTTGTGTTAATGCTTTCTGTGGTATCTTCTGCGTCTGAGATGCTCTCCTCTCTTTCAGGTATTCTGTTATTGATACTTGCATTCATGACTCCTGATTTCTTTCCTAGGTTTTCTATGTCCAGAGTTGTTTCCCTTTGAGATTTCTTTATTGTTTCTATCTCCATTTTACATCCTGGAAGGTTTTGTTCAATTCCTTCACCTATTTTTGTGTTTTCCTGTAGTTCTTTAAGGGCTTTATTTACTCAAATAAGTTCTTTATTTACTTTTTTCTCCTGTATTTCTTTAAGGGAGTTATTTATGTCCCCCTTGAAGCCCTCTATCAGCATCATGAGCTATGATTTTAAATCCAAATCTTGCTTTTCTGGTGTGTTGGCATATCCAGGACTTGCTGTTGTGGGTGAATTAGGTTTGGTTGGTGCCGTGTTGCCTTTATTTCTGTTAGAAAAGTTCCTAAGTTTGCCTTTTGCCTTCTGGTTATCTCTGGTGTTAGTTTGTCCTGCTGTCTCTGGCTGGTGCGTGTCCCTCCTATGTGCCTGCAAGTCTGTCTCAGCACCCCTGGGTGACCGGCTCTACCATGGTACAGAGTGCTGTGGCGCTGCCCAGCTCCTGGGTGCAGGTGGGGCCCTGGCAGACTGATTTCCAAGTGAAAAATGGCCTGAATTACAGAAGAGAGTCTACATCTGTACTTTTAAATAATTATGAACCTCTTAAGGACTATGGGGACTTTTGAAACGAAATTGAATATATTTTGCATTATAAGATGGTTCTAATCCTATGGGGGCAATGGGTAGAAGGTTATAACTGAAAAGTAATACATAAGACTGGAAAGATGTCTGAAAGGGACTGGAAAGATGTCTGAAAGGTAAAGAATACTAGTTACTCTTACAGAAGACTCACATGATAGTTCATAAACAACTAGAACTCCAGTTTCCAGAGGCTTAATGTCCTCTTCTGACATAAATGGCCACATGCAAGCAAAACGTCCCTACTTGTGTGGTGGCTACTTTTAGTTGCCAACTTGATTACATTTAGAATTAACTGAAATCAAAAAGTGAGGGGGATTTTTGTCTTAGTTTGAAGTAGGAAGGTCCACTTCTAATTCAGATGTTGAGGTAGGAATACACATGCCTTTAATCTGGGCCACACCAAATGCTGGAACTCTATCTAAAGACTTGGAAGAATAAAGCTTTTGCTCTTTGCATGCTTGCTCTAGCCTTGCTAGCAACTCCATTCACTCACTGGCATTACAGCCTACTTCTTTGGAATTCCAGCATTCAGTGAAGACCAGCTGGGATAGCTAGCCTTGTAAACTGAGCAACTTCTAGATCCTTGAACTTTCAGTTTATAGGCAGCCATTGTTGAATTAGTTGGACCACAGCCTATAAGCCATTCTAATAAATTAGATAAGTAGAGAGAGAGTGAGAGCAAGAGAGAGAGATAGAGATTGATATTTATTCTATAAGTTCTACTACTCTAGAGAATCCTGACTAATACAATATATAAAATATTTTAAATCTAATAAAAGTTTTTAAAAGTTGGAAAAATTATAGTTTTGGTATCAAATTAATAAGACATAGACTTTCCCAGCACTTGGGAGGCATAGGCAGGTGGATTTCTGAGTTCAAGGCCAGCCTGGTCTACAGAGTGAGTTCCAGGACAGTCAGGACCACAGAGAAACCCTGTCTCAAAAAACCAAAAAAAAAAAAAAAAGACATAGACTTGTGATATTTAACACTGATTATTAAGTTGATAGTATCTAGAAAGCCTAATAAACCCACATGGAATTAATTTATTTAGGTTAGCATCTGTAAAAGACTGTAAGGGATTATATTCACCAGGTCAATTGAAATGGAAAGACCTGCTCAAACAGGATAATGCCCTTCCTTAGGCTTTAGTTCTATGCTGAATATAAGGGAGAAATCTGAGGAGTATGTCTCTGATTTCTACTCCTTGATTATGAATCCAAAGTGACCAAAGTGACTACTATCTCATGTTCCTGCCAATCATGTGACTGCCTAATCATGATAGACTGAATCCTCAAATTCTAAGCCAAAATAAAGTCTCCCTCCACAAAGTTATTTTGACACATCAACACACACACACACACACACACACACAAAGTAGCTACTACACTGACTAGGGGCTTATAGTAACAAGATTTGGCTAAGACTCTAGCTGTGTACTGCCTCTACTGAACAACAGTGGACATGTTAGGTAAAGTTTTCTCAACTTCTGTTAGGTCACATGTAAAATGAAGCAATTAGTAGCACTCACTTATATAGTATTTGTGGAAATTAAAAATGTCATGATCCTCTGCATTTCACTGATGCCACAGAGGAAGAGCCAATAAATGTTGCTTTATCATAAACCTAAATATAAATACTTCCATGGATGGCGAGGTTGGGAAGCAAAAATTAAGACTTGATGGAAACAGGTTCTTATCTGTAGTGGTTTGGAAGGCCCAGGGATTGCAGTATCAGGAGGTGTGGTCTTTTGCAGTGGGTGTGGTTGTTGGAGGCACGGTGTCATTGTGGGGTTCAGCTTTGAGATTCTCCTCCTCCTCCTAGTTCCCTGAAGGACAGTCTTTCCTGGCTGAGATCCAGGCACAGAACTTTCAGCTCCTCCATCACTATGGCTGCCTGGACACTGCCATGCTTCCTGCCATGATGACAGACTGAACCTCTGAATCTGTAAACTAATCCAAATTAAGTGCTGTCCTTAATAAGAGTTGCCTGGGTCATGCTGTCTCTTTATAGCAAAGGAAACCCCAACTAAGACATCATCATAGACCTATATCAGAAAATGTGACACATGATCTGACCCAATGTGTCTCTTCAGGGAGGTAAGAAGCTACTGAGAGCACCCCCACAGCTAAGCTCACCTAGCTGAGGAAGGAAAGTCTCCAACGCATCTACCTGCTTCTCTGAGACTGGAGAGCTGGATGTACATGAGAAGCAGTGATGCTCTCATCACCTCCCTCAATGCCTCTTGAAGTAGCTCTTCCTACCTAACCCACAATATAGGTGAACATCGAGTTTCCCAGAATTAAAATGTCCTCTATTAGCTACTTAACACTTCTTCCAAACTTAAGCCTCATTTGCAGTTGCAGTCCAAGGAATAATACTGAAAAAGTAGCTTCAGGAATAAATGACAGGACTCTGGCCACCTCCACCAGCAGCCTCATATTAAAGTCCAATAACTACCTGTTGTTCTGTAGGACACTGAGTTCAAGACTCTAAAGTAGAAAAAAGACAAGAGAAGATAAAAGAGCTAGAGAGATGGCTCAGTCAGTAAAATGCTTACTACGCAAGCAAGGGGACCCAAACTCAGTCTCCAACATCCTTATAAAAATCTGGCCTATGCTTGTGATTTCAGCACCAGGGGGTTGGGGAGGTGATGTGGAGGCAAGATAGTTCCTGGGACATGCTGGCGAGTCAGCCAGTTGACTTGGAAACTCTCAGGTCTCAGTGAGAGACTCAATGGCTATATCACAAGGCGTTCAGTCACCTGGATTGGTTTCTTGCCCCCAAATGTATGCATGGACATGTGAAAACATGGACATTCACACACATTCGCACTTACAAGGAAACAAGTTATTTTTAAAAGGATGATTATTGTTCCCCTAATGCTTGAATTCAACATGTGATTTGCATAGAGAGACATGGATGTGGTCCAATGAAAGTAAAGAAAGTGATTCTGAATGCAGAGCATCCTGTGTGGAGAACCAAAGAAGAGTTACCTTAAGCAAGCCATGCCAATCCAGTGCACTGAAAAACTGGGAGCTCTCAGATCAGTGGCTCCCTCCACTGAGGGTGCAGAACAAGTTAAGTGACATATCCTTGAGCACTAAAAGAAGGTCAGTGGACAAAATAGTCTAAAGTTCTCTCTGCCTCTACTATCATTGTAGCTGTAGTCATGGATGGCTAAAATAATAGACAGTTGCAGTTAAAATAACAGTCAAAAGAAAGCAAAGTAGTGCCTTACCATTATAATCCAGGGAGGAAGAAAATGGCCATGGCAGACAGGCGCCCTGAAGCATGATGGGTGGGTACATTACAAATTCTGGAAATCAGAGATAATTGAAGCTGAATGTATCCAAGTATGATGTTTCAGGATAACCCTAGCAAAAATGAGTGAAGTTCATTTGTTCTGAATTTCATAAAAATATGATAATAATAATAATAATAATAATAGCAATAATAATAACGGTCTAGCATTCTTTTCCAGAAGGGAGAAAGAATACATCTATAAAGAAAGTGGACTTAGATGGGGCAAACTGCACAGAGATGGCCCTCTCTGCAGGCACATGCTTGCAAGCCAGCTGTTTGTAATAAGGCTTAGCTTTAAGTTGATTCATTATTTTATTCAACTCCTTTCCTTTTGAAAATACATGAAATAGTGTGAAAATGAATCCAGATGTAGTTGCTTCTTCAGCATTATTGGGAATGTATGAGCAAATGGAAGATAGATCATTTGATTATAAAAATAACTCAGAATTCTTTTCATGTTTGGAAATATCTGAAACAGTGTCACGTCAAGAGTCAAAATGGAATGCAGGAGACAATTCTGGTCTTTAGGATAGTGGGCTCATGCATTGGGAGCGTCACTATTTATTGGACATTTGTGGATCAATGTATGGCCATATAATTTAATATCCCATTGGGGGCAGGCAGTGTCACTGTCATGAGTGCCTAGCTCTCATGAGGATGCTACAACAGGTCTCTGTATATTACATAAAAAGATTATGGGACTTTACAGTAATTGAAGAGAGCATTTATTTAATTATAGCTATTTTCACTATAATTTTAGAGGAAATACTCCGCAATTACATAAACACTGAATAGAATATCTTAATTTGCATAGCTTGTGGTTAAACCTATACTCTAAATTAAGCCAGAATCATAATTATATGTACTTTTGAAGTTAACACCTCATATTTTTACAAAACATAACCATCTTTCATTTTATTTGTAAATATTTCAGGGTAATACTTTTTAGCCATAAATATATAGTACACTTAAGAATAATTATATTTCCTTGCCATTTTGGAAATATATACATAATTTAATGTGGTTAATAACTTGGAAGAACATTACAAGCAACATCTTTTCAATCTTTATCGTTAAATTGAGTTTGAAATTCAATGTGAAATGTGGTGCTTATTGTTTGGAATTTGTGTGGCTATAGTCCAAGAACCTGTAATTCTCTTTGAATTGTGATGGAGATACGTACACCATTTAACCACTGACATGGTTGGTTGGTTCAGCACCCATTACTAGTACACTTAATACTTTACTTTCTAGAATTCATACTTTCATAACTGCAAGATCACAGAACTGAATTACCTTTTGGAAACTTCTATGATATACAGGGCCTCTTAAAGAATATGAGGAACATTTTTCACCTTAAAAATAAGAGTTCCTGGGGATAGCTTTATTTGGCTATAAATTTTGTATGTTCCAGAGTACAATATGCTAATGGATACACATATAGAGCAGAGTTTACCATGATCAAATCAGGAGAAGGTTTTCCCTTGCCTCAGCATGAGCGTGTTTTATGTAAATGAACCTTTCACACTCCTGTAGTCAGATGAAATATTTAGTGATTGTTGTAACCAAGATTACCAGGAAGCAGCCCCCACCATGTCTTTCTGCTGCTTCTGCACCCTCTTCACATCTTGCTCTTGTCTAATTTGCCCAAACTCTAGTACACTATTCCACTCTCTTTGCCCATGACATGACTTCAGAGTCTTCGCAGATTATTAAAAGCAAATATTTTTTGGCTTCTGTGATCATCTTATTTGTACATTTCAGTTTTTAAAAACCTGGATATTTGATGGATAACTCTTCATTTCTCACACCATATGGCCAAGGACATCACAAGCAAACTGCAAAGAACTCTGTTCTCTGAGAACTCACAAACGCTAATCAGAAATGCGATACTCACACCATCAAATTCGTTTTAAATAAAGATATAAATGTGTGTCAAAGAAATAAGCCAGTTCAGAAAAGGACAAAACTCCAAAACTATTAAGCAGTAATCAAGAAACAAAAGGGCTTACGTGTCTTTCGCTTTCTAATGTTCTCTCAAGGTAAAGGTTACACAGCTTCCTTCTTCATGAGGAAACAGAAACAGTGAGGAACTTCTATTAAGCATCTAGCCCTTCTCCTCACACCTACATATTTTGCTATCAACTCCATGTAACAACTGGTTATTAGTGATCACCTTTCCCACATCTTGATCCAAGGCAAACTCTACCACTTGTCCTGCAATAGTAAATTTTTTGGTAAGACAAACTTTGTTGTAACTAGCATCTTTTCTTCTGAGGTTGATACTTTAAGAGTAAACCATCACTGTGTAGACCTTATTTGTATCCTGAAGTCATGAGACTCCAGAGTATATGTCAGAAGGTCTTAGTAATACTTGCCAAAATCAAACTCTTTTACAATCTGAAAGAGTTTGCAGTTAAATAATACAAATAGTATAAATTCATTTAACTCCAATCTCAGCTATAGGTATAAATAATAGTAACACTTCAGCATTTTCTGTGCATTAGCACCAACTGTAAGATTTTTACATGGAAGCTCCACTACCATCACACTATTAAATGGAAAGAATAGAAAGTGATACTTCCCAGCTAACATAACTTCATTTATTCAATTTAATTATTTGATATTATTTTCTTTAAAATACCATTGCAATAGCTTTCTGTCATTAGAGCTGAAGATGTCAATAGGACTCAAAATATGTTGGATATTTAAACTTATATACCATTGCATGTGTTCTCCCCGCAAGACAACCCCTTCTTTACTTCTTCTTCCTAAACCACTCTTTCTTCACAGAGTAAAGAAGGAAATTGTGTTTGCACGGGCAGTCCAACCTGCACAGAGATGTTTGGAAGATCAGAGATTGGTAATTATGCTTTTCTGTGATTCCTTGAAATTATGTTGGTTAAACAACACAACTGTTTCCTAAATCCAAACTGTTATTACCGATGAACTAAATATCACAGCTTAGCATTATTAGGGGGTCTCTCATAGGATACAAAAGAAGATAATGCAGCTGCCCCATGTTATTTTTGGAATTCCACAGACCCACAAGGAGATTGGCAGAAGCCCATAAGGAAACTCGTTTACGAAGAAGCACCGGATTTCTTAGATCCTTTACTGGCCATGTAAGAAAGGCTCAATCTAAACAAAGACATGTAAGAAATATAATCAGTGAAAATGAGACAGAAAATCTGTACTTCAGTTCTCACTGTGCTCATCATCTGGCCATGGGCAACTTAATTATCACTTGAGGCCCCAGGACCTCTCAGCACAATTAGCTCCAGCATGATTCAAGGATGGCATTCAATAACGAGGCATAGCCCAGTAGCTGTGGCTGTGTAGGCATCCTGCCCTAAAGTCTAACAAGTTTTGTTTATTCTTTTATAAATGAAACAAGATTTTTAAAAGCAGAGTCTCTTAAAGGGTACTCAGAGCAGCTAAGAAACAATGTGTCACATGTTAGACATCAAAACAATAGTCACTTTACTTAAAAAGAGAAAATAGGCAAATAAAATTTTGTGCTTCATATTTACAAAGCAATTAGTTAGTAGACACTTTAGAGTTTTAATTTATTGAACAATATGCAGTCTTTCACAGAATAGGGGGAGAATGACTAGCTTGGAACAACAAATAATCTTTTCAGTAACTAGTTTTTTTCTTACTTTAAAGTGAAACAAGTAACAGTAAACAAAACCTCCGAGTAACCATGCCATGGTCCCCATTGCTTCTGTTCCTTTAAGAGGCATTTTTGCCAACATTCAAGACAGGATTATCAAATTAAATTTGACTTAATAAATTAACCAACACTGCATCTTGCTTTTGTATAACATATTCTCTTGTTCATTATTTAGTTCTTTCATTGTTTGCTAGAAATGTTTACAGACCCCAGACTTGAGTTTGTAAAGAACCATGCAAGAAAAGTCTTTGCAAAGATTATTGATGCTATGTGAATGTTGCATACATAACAAGATGACCTCCTAGCTTAGTGTGTATGGTGATAGGTATCACTATACATTTTTATATTCTGTTGTAACAAAATGTTTTCCATGTGAGATTAAAATTGCATTATAGCAGGGCTAAGGAGATTGCATAGTAAGTGGTTCAGAGTTCTGGTTGCTTTTCAAGAGGACCTGGAATTGATTTCTGTAACTCACATGGAGGCTTACAATTGAAACTCCAGCTACAGGGTATCTAATAGCCTCTTTTGGGCACTTTAGGCACTGCCTGCTTGTGGTGCATAGGCAACACATTCAGGCTAGCACCAACACACATAAAGTAAAGTAAGTATATTTAAAAATACGTTCTGATATAAACAGTCTGGTTGTATATGAATATAGCTCTTTATATAATATGGTAATTCTTTGAAACTCCTATTTTGAAAAAATCGAAGTCAATTTCCCTCTTGTTGAGATTGTGGCACATACAGTGATTTGTTTCCAACATATACAATAAGGCAGCAATAGCCAGCATACCCAGGTAGCTTGGCCAACAAAGGAGCAGATTGCCCAGAGGAACATGGGCTCCTATATCAGATTGCTACAATACCAAATGTTACACCTGCAATCAATATTTTTTGCTCAAATATTTTATCATTCAATGATAATGTAGGCGGGCAAGAAGAAGTAGTTCTCAGGGATGGGCTTCTCAAGGTTTTGTGCCTCTCCTTCTTCCCTTGAGAAGGAGTGTATCTAGCTCTAATGCCATAGATCTGGCTATCTGTTGTACAGCCTGTTGAGTCGTTTTCATAACAGAGCCCACAGCAACTTTACTCCAAATAGCAATGGTCATATCAAGTATAGAGGAAAGTTCTACACAGCAATTACTTCAAATATTTACCATTGTCTAGCCTGGTTTGCACTGGCTGAACAAGCAACAAAAAAATCCTTGCCCTAGGAGTATACATCTATTAAAGAATGAAAAAATTAATAATAAAAATCTTGTATCTTTAAAATACAAACAAGTTAATATAGTACATGTATATGTAAAATATTAAGTGAAGGTAAGTACTATGATAATATTAAGTGAAAGTGTTCTAATAGAAAATAGGAATATAATAAATATCAGAGCTTAGAGATCATGAGCAGGAAGGAAGGATGGGTTGGTTAATAGCTAATAGCTACAGCTGGAGTGGAACTATAACGTCTGTTGTTCTGTTGCAGTCAAGTGACAACAGGTAATAATGACATAGTATGAATTCCAAAACACCTCATTGAAAGTATTTTTGAACATTTGCACCACAGAGAAATAGTTTATGTTTGAATTGATTGGTATTGAGCATTTATGGACTTTACAGAAGAATTATAATAACTAACATTTTGGAGTGTTGGCTGCATGATTAAAGATGAGCTAAGAAATTTAGGATAGTTCATTCCAACTCAACAACTCTATTATGGACTAGAACACAAAAATTACACTGCTATGGGAGACCAAACTGTGGAAAACCAGACCTTTAACAGCTCTCACCTTGAGATTCCACTGACCTTGTGGTTTACAGCTGAACCACCCCCTTCTTCACACAAGGCTGATCAACTGGTTCTTATCCTGGCTGAACACCTGGGGTTGTCT
Organism: Apodemus sylvaticus; assembly: GCF_947179515.1. Classification (NCBI taxonomy): domain Eukaryota; kingdom Metazoa; phylum Chordata; class Mammalia; order Rodentia; family Muridae; genus Apodemus; species Apodemus sylvaticus. Next base: position 9,211,443 of record NC_067474.1, on the reverse strand, counting down.
AGGCAGAACCAGCATTCCCGAAAACCTGCTGGATGCCACAGCCAGCATCTGCCCCGATGACTTTTCCTCCTTCTGTGCTTTTAGCATTCCCCTCAGCCCCTCCCTACTTCCTCTTATGGTGCGTTCAAAATGGCGACATTCAGCTTTTTCATTAAACAAGCCTTGACAAGATACCCCTTTTGCTTGGCTTTGCTTTTCTTTCCCATCCATTTCTCTTCAGGCTTGGGTTCACCTCAGCTCCCCCAATAACTAGGTCCCATGGGTTGGGATACACTGCGAGGCAATGGCAGTCATCAGACCAAACGTTTGGAGTTCTGATTGTTAATTTAACTAAGACTAAATTTTACCTTTTTCTGAGAATATGTATGTCCTTGTAAATTCTGAGTCTCATTTTGCATGGTATAGTAGGGTGACTATAATAGATAATGTTGATAAATGAAAAGGAACATCTAGAAACAAATTCTAGTTTTTCCCAGAATACCTGTGCCACCATCTTCTTCTCTGTTTCCCAAGGAAAAGTGTTGCATGCGGTGTGACTTACATGCAAGCGATTCTCACAATAATGTGATAGAAGTGGGTGTATTATTCCTTCACATTCAGCGAACGAGAGAAGATGGCTTGTCATTCATGTCCACTTAGCACAGCTTGTCTGCTCTTCTAATTAGGCCGAGATATAACTGGGATAAAATACTAGGGGATTTATATATCTCATAAAGTATAATTGTCTTCCATCTACCCTGAGAAAGCTCATCATCTTGTGTTGTGCCCTTGGTGTGATATGTGTATGTTTTCATGCTATTGGGATGGTTTACATTTGAATTAGCAGGAATTAACTTGGTCTACTGCCAGATTTAATACTTTTTATTTATTTCATTATCATCTTAAATGTGCTTCATAAATTTAACATTCAAACATGATGTTGATGTGGGAAGTTGGGCACTAAACATTCCAAGTGTTAGTAGAGCTCTCCTTTGCCCCTCACTGTGAGACCAAGATGCCCTATCTATCAGACATTTTAGTTTCAGGACTTAGAAATCTGCTATTCTTACTCTAAAAATATCAGAAATCATTTTGTGTAGTTCATAGCAAGGCAACTGATAAGTGAATACATAGTAAAGCTTTATTTCTTCTTTAAAATACATTTATCCTCTTTTAATACATTTTTAGAAATTTTAATGGAATGCTTATCTGGAGGAGGAATAAAAGAATATTTTATATAGATTATTGAATTTATTAGGCGAAGCAAATCCACTTTGGAATAATAAAATCCTTATTGGCTTCTTAAGGACTGAACTGTGTTGTATTTTCTTTTTCACTTTTACCTCATGTGCTTTGTGCTATGATAAAATTTTCAGAACTTCATAACTTTCTTACCTTGTGACAGCCAATGCATTAGACTACAAAACATTTCCCCAAAATGTTTTAAGCATGTCAGAAACCTAAAATTATGATTTTACTCTTTTTGTAAACAGAAAATTATTATAATTCAAATTATTCCAGTTCCAAATTAACCAATAGAAAGCATAACTCTTTTTATATAAAACGGATGTCCAGTTCTCTAGAAACCAAAATTTTTTTCTCCTATGCAGTCCACTGTTGGGGAAGGCAGGCAGTCGTGACAGAAAGACCTAGGGTCAAGACTCTTTATTCTGGGATCTTGGAAAGATCGTTGGACAGAATTATTTTGTGGTTGTTGTTTTTGTTTTAAAGTTTTATTTTTTATTTTTTAGTTTTTTTTATTATTTAAAACAATTTAAAGTTTAACTACATCTGATTATACTCCTCCCTCAAGCAAGTTTATTTTCCACCTACCCTCCTCTCTACTCACCCAAATTTAGGTTGTTTCTTAGAAAAACAAACCAAAACCCAATACAACAACAAAACACTCCAAACTTAAACATCACCAAAAAGAAAATAAGAAGAAAAAAAAAGAGAAAAAAAGGAACTGCATGGAGACCATTATATGTTGCTCCACTACTGCATGAGGTCTACCTGAGATCCGCATGAGTTGACATCCCCAGTGTCATTCCAATGGTAAAACTGATTTTACACTCCCAGTAGGTATAAATGATAGTACCTTAGTGGCTAGGTTTACATTGATTCTTTCTTTAAAATATAACATAATAAAATAAAACAAAAGTTATCATGTCAGAGATGAAAGAGACAAACAAAGGAAAGGAGCTCAAGAGAAGGCAGATCCAGAGACGCACAATTCACACACGCGGGAATCCCTTAAACACAATAAAATGGAGGACATAGTGTATACACAAAAGACCTGGTGCAGGCCCGTGCAGGCCCGTGCAGGCCCGTGCAGGCCCGTGCAGGCCCGTACAGGCCCCCTCAATCTCTGTGAGCCTCATATGAGCTTTGCTCATGTTGATTTAGAGAGCCTTGGTGTGTGTGTGTGTGTGTGTGTGTGTGTGTGTGTGTGTGTGTGTGTGCACACGTGTGTGAGTGTGTGTCCTCTATGGCTCTTACACTCTTTCCACCTTCTCTTCTATGGGGCTGCTCTACATTTTTGTATCCAACTCTTTTGATGAATATGTCTACCAGATGTAGGAGTTTCCTGGTAGAATTTTTCAGGCCACTTTTGATTACTATCATATCATCTGCAAATAACAATACTTTGACTTCTTGCTTTCCTATTTGTATCCCCTTGATCTCTTTTAGCTGTCACAATGCTATGGCTAAGACTTCAAGTCCTATATTGAATAGACATGGAGAGAGTGGACAGTACTGTTTTGTTCTCGATTTTAGTGAAATTGCTTTCAGTTTCTCTGCATTTAAGTTGATGTTAGATATGGACTTGTCAACTGCCTTTATTATGTTGTGGTATGTCACTTGTATCTCTAGTCTCTCCTGGGCATTTATCATGAAGGGGACTTGGATTCTGTCAAAGGCCTATTCCGCATCTAGTAAGATGATCATGCGGGGTTTTTCTTTCGATTTTTTATATGGTTGATTACATTCATTATTTTTTGCATTTGAACTATCCCTGAATCTCTAGAGTGACCCCTAATTAATTATGATTGTTGATCTTTCTTATGTGTTCTTGTATTCAGTTTACAAATATTTTAGTGAGTATTTTCACATCTATGTTCATAAGGGAAATTGGTCTGTAATTCTCTTTCTTTGTTGGGTCTTAATATAATTAGGATATCAGCTTAACTGTGACATCATAAAGTGAATTTGGCAATATCCTTTCTGTTTCTATTTCATGGGATAATTTGGGAAGTATTGGCATTAACTCTTCTTTGAAAATCAGGGAGAATTCTACCATAAAATCATCTTGCCCTGGGCTTTTTTTGGTTAGGAAACTTGTAATTACTTCTTCTTCTATTTTACTAGGCTTTATAGGTTTACTTAAATTGCTTATCTGATCTTCTGATCTTGGTTTAACTTTAGAAAGTATGCATGGTATGCATTGACCATTTCTTTAAAACTTTTCGATTTGTTTGAGTATGATCTATAGAAACATGTCCTTATGTTTCTCTGGATTTCCTTGTTGTCTGTTATTATATCTCCTCTTTCATCCAGTTTTTTTTTTAATTTGGATATATTATTTCTGCCTTCTACTTACTTTGGATAAGGGTTTGCCCATCTTACATATTTTCTCAAAGGACCAATTCTTTTTTTCATAAATTCTTTATATTCCTTTTTTTTAAAAAAAAAAAAAAACCTTTTATTGGTTCTTTGTGAATTTCACACCATGCACCTCTATCCCATTCCTCCCCTCCTCCCCTCTACCCCTCCTCCCCTCCTCTTTTTCTCCACTCCTTCCCTCCTCCACTCTCTATGCTTACAATCTCCCCTTCAGCAAAGAAAAGCATCTTGCTGTGAAACATGTAGTGTGTGTCCAAGAGTATGCACTTTAGTTTACACAGGGCATCTGTTCTAGGAGGCAAGTTCATATCACTTAGTGGCTATAGACTTTATTGAGTCCCATAAGTTTGGGTATATTATATATTCATTTTCATTCAATTCTAGAATGTCTTTGATTTCTTCCTCAATTCCTGTAATGACCCATATTTAGTCCAGTGCAGAGCTGTGCTGTTTTCATGAGTTTGTAAGCTTTCTGTACTTTCTGTTATTGATAGGTGTTTTGATAGGAAGCAAAGTATTATTTTAGTTTTCTTGTAACTTTTGACACTTGTTGTATGTCCAAGTAAGTGGTCAGTTTTAAGAAGGCTTCATGAGCTCCTGAGGGGAAGGTATATTCTTTTGGTTTGGTTAAAATGTTCTGTAACTTTGGATTATGTCCATTTGGTATATCAGTTGTCATTATCATTCCTCCTCTTTGTTATTGCCTGGGTGACATGTCTATTGAAGAGAGTTGAGTATTAAAGTTTCTTACTATCAGTGTGTGAAGGTCAATATGTAATTTATTCTTTAGTAGTGTTTTTTTTTTTTATAAACTTGGGTACCCTTGTGTATGTGGCATAAATATTAAGAATGACAGTGTTTCGCTGGTGATTTTTTCCCCTTTAACAAGTATGTAGTATCTTTCCCTATCTCTTCTGATTAAATTCTTTTAATTAGATATTAAGACTACATTAGGTTGCTATTTAAGTTAATTTGCTTGCATTCTTTTACCTTGAGGCAATATTAATTGATGTTATCTTGATGTAAATTGTGTTTCTTTGATGTAGCAGAATGATGGATCCTGTTTTCATATCCTTTCTGTTAGTCTGAACCTTTTTATTGAGAATTGAGAACATTGATGTTAAGAGATATCAATGACCAATTATTGTTGCTTCCTGTTATTTCTTTTTTGATAGTGGTGGTGGTTGTGGTGGTGGTTGTAATGGTAGTAGTGGTGACAATAGTGGTAGTGGTGTTATTGGTGCTGGTGCCAGTGGTTTTGGTGTTGGTGCTGGTGCTGGTGCTGGTGCCAATGTATGTGAGTGTTTCCCTTCTTTTGACTTTGCTGGTATGATATTATATATTCTCTGTTTTCTTGTATGTAGTGAACATATACTGCATGCATGTTTTGGTTGGGAATTTAGCTCTAGTGCCTCTTTGTGACTGGGTTTCTATATAGATATTGCCTAAATTCAGTTTTATCACATGTCTTTTTTTCATCTATCTATGGTGACTGAAAGCAGTAGCAGTGCTGCATCAGGTATAGAGCTGGGATAAGATCAGGGGGGTTTGATTTGGAGTAGCAGAAGAAGTGAAGTTCTATAGCTATTCTACCTGTTTCACTGGCAAGAATGGCTTGTGTGGTCACAGGAAGTGTCTGTTAAAGTTGGAATATGGGATAAGGCAAAGATTAAAGGAGGGAAGTTAAAAAGGGAAGATATGTATGATGCACTAGAGATGCATTGTGGTTGTGGTTGGAGTTAAGGTTGTAGGAAGAGGGGGCTACCTGAGTGTTCTGCTGCAGAGGTGGGTATAGGCTGTGAATTTGGATTTGTAGGAATAGAGAAAGAGGTGACAATATGACAGGAGTGTGTTGTGGATGGGCCTGGTGTTGTTCTTGTGAACCAATCCCTTAATGAATAAAGCAGCCAATCACTGAGCCAGGCGGGACTTCTGGATTGAGTGGAGGAAGAAGGGAAACAGGGAAGAGAGTTCCTTTTGGAGCTGGAAGAGCGGAGGCATAAGATGCAGCTGCCAGCATTTCCTAGTATCATGGTGGATCTGCAAGGATCTGTCACCAGAGCGACCAGATTTTAATAAGGCTTACAAGATTAGGTTTTAGTTTTTGCTCCCAGACATTGAGTGTCCATTGTTTCTGAACTAAGTTTGTGTTTATTTTCCTTCACACGGTAGCTTGTCTGGTTTCAAGAGTAAAAGGTATGTTGGTGGCGAGGCCTGCATTTGCCTAAAGTGTACCACAAAGGCTTCAGGGGATTTGAAGCACGGGGTTGTTGTGGTAGCAACCTGCCACTGGGAGCCTAGTGGGCTGGGTGAAGACCTTTCAGGACTCCTGACCAGTGAATCTCCGCAAGATTCATTGCTTACCAGCAGTATGAAAGGAGAAGATGTAGGGCCATTAAGAATGGGAATGGGATTATTTGTTGTGCACGGGATATTAAAAAGGGAGAGTAATAGGAAGTGAGTGTGATTGAAACCCACAATGTGTATGAATAAAATACCACAAACAAGCTCATTATTATGCTGGTAATATATGGCAATGGAAACACAAAGTTTAAAGAAACCTACAACCTAGTCCCTCTGATTAAATAACAGTACAAAGAAAAATAAAGTAAATACAATTCAACAATGAAATAAAAATACTATACATTATTTCCAAGTGACATTTATACCAGAAGATGATTCAATCTGGCTTAAATCAATCAATAAGTAATTGGCAGAATTTATGTAAGAGCACCAGAATATCTCCATTACTACCAATAGCATTTGACAAAATTCACCATTTTTCATGATAAAGATACCCAGAAAAGCTGGAATAAAAACCAAATTTTTCAGTGAGATAAAAGGCTTTCATGAACTCTGAAAGTTAACATTACAGTTGTTAATAGATGGAGTTATGTGGCACTAAATGCCTGAAACCCCAGGTTTTTAGAAACAAGGCTATATTCAGAGATAAGGGTTTAAATGAGATAATTAAGTGCAAATTAACTCATCATGAGAGTGTCTTCTAATAGGACTGTTCTCTTTCTTTTTGAAAAAAAAACATTGTGTGGTTATGCATGTGCTTATGTGTGTGTGTGTGTGTGTGTGTGTGTGTGCGCGCTCACACACACAATGCACGTGTGCGTGCATGCACGTGTATGTGTATTATTATGGCAATCATGTGGAGCTCAGAGGACAGCTTGCATCCATGTAGCTACTGAGGATTGGACTCAGAAACTTTATCTATTGAGCCATCTCTCCAATTCTTCTCTTTTGAAAAAAAAATACCAAGGGCATTCAAAGAAAGATGGGAAGAATGTGGCCACATGCAAGCCAATGCTAAATGTCTCAGGAGGAATTAAAACTACTGATGTGTAGATATTAGATTTCTAGCCTTAATTGCTGTGATAAAGTAAGTGTTTGTTGCTAGGACTTGGAGACAGCTCAGTGGATAAAAGCACTGGCTATAAAAGTGTTAAGGACCTGCCTTTGAATGCCCAGGACCCATATAACTGCTGGACGTGGATATCTTCATTTCCAGCACTCCTATGGGAATATGGATGCTACAGAAAGAAGGATCCTTGATGTTCATGGGCCAATTAATCTCACATATACAACACCATGCAACAAGAAGATAGCCCCTATCACAAATAAGCTTTAATGCAAGGATCAACACCAAAGATATTTTTCTGACTCCCTAATGCATACTAGAATGAATAACCCTGCATTCATCTAAATGAACACACACACACAAACACACACAAACACAAAAACACACACAAACATGCACAAATACACATCAACATACACACACACACACACACACACACACACTTTTGTGTTTGAAGCTATCCAGCCTGTGGAATTCTACTATGATAGTTTTTTTTAATTGATATATTTTTAATTTACATTTCAAATGATTTCCCCTTTTCAGGGTCCCCACTTCCCGCAAGTCCCATAAGCCCTCTTCCCTCCCCCTGTTCCTCCATCTACCCCTTCCCACTTCCCTGTTCTGGAATTTCCCTATACTCTTGCACTGAGTCTTTCCAGAACCAGGGGCCACTACTATGATAGTTTTAATACACTAACATAATATAGAATAATACTGCAGTGAATTTTCCCTCTAAGATAAAAAAATTGAAACATGCATGCCTTCTTTTAGCCCTGCTATTTAAATTTGTACTAAAAGTTCTATTTTGAGCATTTAGTGAAAAAAGGCAGAGAAAATGAGACAATGTGAATATAAATGTTTTGTTTAAAGATATGTATATATTGTTATATACAACACATCCCATGGACTGGCTTTAGACAGTGTGCTTGTTGGATATTTGTCAACTAACCACAAGCTAGAGTCATTTGGGACAAGGTACCTCAACAGAGAAAATTTCTCTGTCTGCTCACCTGTATACATACAAATCTTTGAGGGCATTAATCTTAATAAGTTATTTATGAGGGAGGGCCAGACCAACTGTAAAGTGTGGCACTCCTGAGTAAGTGTTTCACGATTAAGAAATACCGAAGCACGGTCTGAAAGCAAGGACAGTGCTCTCCCTTGGCTTCTGATTGGTTTCCTGCCTCAACATTCCTGCCCTGACTTCCCTTTATGATGGACTGTAATCTTTAAGGCAAAATAAACCTTACTCTTCTTCAAGATGCTTTGCCTTATGGTATTTTTTTCTTTTATTTTTCAAGGTTATAATTATATCATTTTCCTTCCCTTTTCACACTTTAAATCTACCTACACATGCATACACCCTTACTTTCAAGTTCATGGCCTCTTTTCATTTTGATATATATATATATATATATATATATATATATATATATATATATATATATACACATATATAGTGTGTGTGTGTGTGTGTGTGTGTGTGTATATGTGTGTGTGTGTGTTTTCCTAAATCCAAAAATATGCTCATGGGTGTTTTTTTATCACAACAGAAGGAAAATTGGGACAGATAGTGGCTGGAGAAAATAAACCAGTTAATAAAAGGATCAGAGTTCAAGCACAATATAAATTTAATTTTGCTTCTATATAGAGTTATAGAAATTCTGGAAAGAAAATCAAGAAAATAATGCTTTTTATTATGCCATCTAAAAGACTAATATATCTATAAATAATTTAACCAAGGAAGTAAAAAGCAATATCCTTATAAACTGCAAAACATTATAAAAGGAAACTAAAGAAAATCTAAGTAAATTGAAAGATATAACCTGTCCAATAAACTGTAAGATTGATATTCAGAGAGGAATACTTTGAAGAGTGATCTAGAAAGTCACTGCATTTTATGTCAAAATTTCAAGAACTTTCCTATAGATTGTGAAAGCTGATCTTTACCTTCAGGTTTAAATGAAACAGACTGCAGACATACAAAGTAGCTAAGACAGCTATGATCTACAATAGACACATGGAGGATAGATAGATGATAAATATATATATATATATATATATATAGAGAGAGAGAGAGATGGGTGTATGTATGTATGTATGTATATATGGAAGGATGGATGGATGGACGGATGGACAGAAAGACAGACAGATAGATGATAGATGGATAGATGGTGATCTACCAACAGATAGATTGAGAGATAGATGGATAATAATGATTGATAATTTATAGATGATAGATGATCGATAGATAGATAGATAGATAGATAGATAGATAGATAGATAGATAGATAGATAGATGAAAACAAAGTTAGAAAAGTAACTTAGAAGCTGGGCAGTAGTGGTATACGCCTTTAATTCCAGCAATTGGGAAGCAGAGGCAGGCAGATTTCTGAGTTCGAAGCCAACCTGGTCTACTGAAGTGAGTTCTAGGACATCCAGGCCTACACAGAAAAAAACCAAAAAAGAAAAAAGAAAAAAAAACAAAAACAAAAAAGAAAAGTCACTTAGTTTCAAGACATGTTCCCAACCTACAGTATTCAAGTCAGGATACTAGATTAAAAATAGAAATAGAAAAATGAAATTGAATTGAGTCCAAAAAGCAAACATATACCCATGACCAATTAATTTAGAAAAGCTGCCTGTGCCTGTTATTGTAAAAAAAAAAAATTTCTTTGACAAATGTTTCTGGAAATGCTGGCGTTCACATGAAAGACAAGTTGTTATACACGTGTAAGAGATGGGACTGGAACCATATCAAAGATAACAAAGAGATATTTGGGTCATTTAAGACCTGTGGCTTCCTCAGTCACCTGTATTCATGGACACATACTGATACATGATCACAGATATGTTCACATGATATTTTAAAAAATATAATTAGTCTTTTAAAAATGTATACTTAAATATTAAAATATGTCTGTATCAATAAAGCAAAAAAATTCTAGAGCATGTTGAAAACAATTGAAATCACATATTTAAGGAAGTTCTAGTATGCGGAATCTATAAAGAATGCAACATTTTGCATCAACAAGAACGTGATGCAAGTCATCCTCGTGAGGAAAACTTGCTGCCCAAGACCAGTAACCTGACTCCAAGTCCCCAGAAATCACAGTGACATAGAAGCAAACTTAAAAGTTGTCCTCTGACCTACTGTGCAAATGTCTGGAACAGAAATTTCTTTAAACAAAAGAAATACAAATGCCCAAGAAGCACATGCTAAGCACAATTATCATTAGAGAATTGAAAATCCAAAGTTCAATGGGATTCATACTCTGCCATATTTATAAACAAAACAATAAGAGAAAGAAAAGTCAGAATTTGTGAAGATGTGGAGACAGGAGCCTCCCACACACAGCGACAGAGCTACAGTCATATCAAATGGCAGGCCAAAGTGCAAGAGAGTTGCATAACTCCTCAGACAGTGAATAAACTCTGACTTACCCCAGCAGTTGTCCTGGAAATGCACTCAGCAGGTCGAAAACAGGTCCTCAAATGAAAATTTCTACAAAAACAGAGGCAGTAATGGTAATTCAGAATCAGCAATACATGAAATTCACATTTTGGATGCTTCCCATAGTAATGCATCAATAGATGGATGGTAAATTGAGCTATATACCTACAAAGAAATATTCTTTAGCCATACAAATTAAGGGTGTGTACGTGGAGTGTACTATAGCACACATGAGTCTCTCAAGCACATTACTAAGTGAAATAAACCAGGCAGTAAATGTCAAATGTTTATGATTTGACCAGTCACAGAGACAGTAAATAGATTTCTGCTGAATGGCCAGGTCAGGAGAAGCCAACTGTGACTGTGTAGGTTTTTCTTTGTCATGAGAAAAATGCTTTTTTATTAAAGTCAGTGCTTTACAATATTAGGAAAAATTAAATGACACTAAATTGAACTTTTGAGTGATGAATTTTTTGTGATATGAATGTCACTTTAATTTTTAAAACTTTTTAAAAATTGCTTTTATTTTATGCGTGTGTAAATGCCTGCATGTATGTGTACCATGTACATGTGCAGTGATATGGAGGCCAGAAGAGGGGAGTAGATTTCATGAAACTGGAGTTGTACACCACGTGACTGCTGAGAACTGAGCCAGTGTTCTCTGCAAGAGCAGCAAGTGCTTTTTATCACTGAGCCACCTCTCTAGCCTCTAAAAATTTTGAGATAGGTTTATATAGCTCAGGATAACGGTGAAATCCTAATCTTCCTATCTCTACCACCTAAGTGTTGGGGGACACCTTATTTAATGTGTGCTAAGGATGGAACTCAGGGCTTTGGATATGCCCTGAAGGTACTGAGCAAACCGATCTCTATTAATGGCTCATTTCAGTGTTTTGGGGTTTGGTTCAGTTCTTTCCTTCCCATGGGGTCTGGGGATAAACTCAGGTTGCTGACTTGAACAGTCAGCACTTTGGCCTCTGTACCTTTTCACAGGCTATATCACCCTAGCTTTTGTTATTAAAAGGAAGCAACTCAGAAGACCATAACACTTTACGTAGTATTTGTTCTGTCACTCTTTTCTTTCTTTTTAAGATAAGGTATCACCAGGAGGCCCCTGGAATTTGGGATCCTCATGCCAAGCCTCAGGAGCACTGAGGTTATAAGTGTGCCTCCGCCTTGCAAGCTTCAGTGGCATTTTCTATAATCAAAAACCTTGCTGGATTCAAGATCCTCTGGACATCAGAAGGTAAATGATGATCACCACATGGGGCTATGGCAAGATCATTTTAACACTACCCTGAAAGGTCTGGGCTCTGAGTAGGACAGAGATTTCCTAAACAAAGCATGAGATGACTTCCCTTAGAACTCCCCTCCCCAATTGTCCCAGATTTTTGTTTTTGTTTCTGTTTGTGTTTTCTTCATATTAAATCACCAACAATTTGTATACACACACACACACATACACACAATGACTTGTCTTCAGCATTTTGGCTTCTTTAAGTATCTCCAGTACTAAAGGAGATGCCTAGTGACAATCAGCTTTCCAGGGTCATCCCTTCTGACATCTACCTGTCTCTTACCCCTAAAGCTTCAGATTTCAGATGCTCCCAAGAGTCTTCCCAGGCTTACTTAGATACCCCTGTATTGTCAGAGCCAAATATATTCAAGTAGATTGTGTGGCTTTGCACTCTGCCCCCAGGCATTCATTTCTTTTGAGACAAAATGCACTCACTAATATTACTTAAAGTCTATTTAACTCCCAACAATGGCTGATACTCTTATATGCTACAGGTCTCGTGTTTCATTGCTGAGGCTAGTAAAACCTTGTCTTCACCATCTTCTTCTAAAGGAGATTTTAAATAGCTTTAACGTGCTAACACACTGAGCTACTCCAACCAATTATATGACATCTGTGTCTAAACATTCTGTGTAAGAAAGGGAGAAGGGCTGCACAAAGAAAACTCAATGGTTTTGAAATCCATGAAGTATTAATATGCATGGTATCCTGAAAGTGACAGGTTTTGTTGTTGTTGTTGAGAAATGTAGGATTACTATTTCACCAAGTGATCCAGCAGGAAGGCTTGAGCACTTTTGAATCACTGAGGAGTGAGAAGCTCCAACAGAGGCCTTGAATTAAGGAGATATCCCTGCAAGACAAGAATAAAATGAAAAAAATACAATCATATAATAGGCCCAACCACCTTCCTTTTTTGTAAAGGACCTTGCACCCTAAGTTCCTTAAGCATTTATCTCCTCAGATTTGTGAGCACCCCCAAGTATTTGCACCTGTAGTACGAGCTGGCATTTATAAGATAATAATAGAACAGATGTTATACCTGCTGTCTTATGTATACATTAGTGAAGAACCCTTAAGAGCAAAGAGACAGTATTGTGAACGCATATAGCACATTACTTCAGAATGGAATTTACTTCAGCATAACTAACGCCTACATTATGTGTAAGAAAGAATATAACAAGACTGGAAAACTCTGGAAAGTCATGCTACAGAGTTTTAAATTAATTCGATGTGGAAGAAAGAGCCATGATAAGTTTAGGGTTGTTTAAGAAGCTGAACCAATTGATTGATTAAGTATAGAATCCCCCATTTTATTTTTTACTTATTCCAAAGTACTGAAAGTAGTTATTTATCTTCATAGCTTATAAGATAAAAACAATTTTTAAAAAAGATTTTTGTTTTAATTTATGTGTATGCATGTGTATTTGGGTGACTTTACTGCAAATGTGTTTGGATTCCTGAGGAGGCCAGCAGTGGGTGTTAGATTGCCTGGGGCTACAGTTACAGGCAATTGTGAGCTACTAGATCTGTGTGTTACAAACTAAACTGGCAGCTGGGTTGTGGTGGCACACGCCTTTAATCCTCGCACTTGGGAGGCAGAGGCAGGCAGATTTCTGAGTTCAAGGCCAGCCTGGTCTACAGAGTGAGTCCCAGGACAGTCAGGGCTATACAGAGAAACCCTATCTTGAAAAAAACAAAAACAAAAACAAAAAAGAATCTAGAAACTAAATTGGAGTCTACTAGAAGAGCAAAAAGTATTCTCATTAGCTGAGCCATCTTCACAGATCCTCAAAATAGCAACTTTTTACAGAAAAGCAAAATGGTATATGTGTTTCATCATGAAGGTAAACACGTCACTTGTTTAAATAAAATTTAATTTATAGCTATATATACTAAACATTGCATGTTACATATGCATATTTATATAAATTGGTAATAATCTAAGCCGTTATTGACTTAAGCTAAAATTACATGCTGAACTTTTTTGTATTTCATTTATTTATGATACATTTATTTTACTACAATTTTTGTTCACTATTTTTTTTTTACCAACTCTAGCAGTTAGTATTGTTTGTTAGCTTGACCTGATGTTCGGTTACCTAGAACTAAAACCTCTGGCATGACTTTGAGGGGTTTTCGAGATTATATTAAATAAGGTGGGTACACTCATCCTAAACGTGGTTAACACCATCGTTTACACTGGCTAAAACAAAGAAAGTTAGTACAGTATCATCTGATTTTGTTTCCTGATGTCAATATGACCTCAGGTTCCTGCTTCCTTCCTGGCCCTTATGGGCTGTTCCCTCACACAGTAAGCCAAAATAAGTGCCATCCTCTAAGTAGCTTTTGTCAGATATATTACCAAAAGAGAAAAATATGTAACTAATACAGACATCAGTTCTAAGAAGAGAGGTCTTTTCTATAATAAACCTGACCTGTTTCTTAGATCTTTGTGATAGGTTTCTGGGAGGAAAGTGGAGGAATTTGGGACTTTGACTTGAAACATCCTTGAAGACTGTAATCAGAGCCACATGTGCCATTCTGGTGGGAATTGGGATGATCAGGACAACAAAAGAAATGTGATCAGCTTAGGAGATTTCCTAGAAGGACTAGAATCTGTTGTGTATTAGGCTAGTAGTAATTCTTGATACCTTCTCATGAAGATTCTGTCTTCTTTCCATCCGTGACCTGAGAACTCAAATGAGGCTGATTTCCAAATTAATGGACCTAGTTGTTTGGTGTGGGGAATTCCAAGACAGCCCAGGATTCTGGATAGAGTTTGCTGCTCTTATAAATTGAGGTGGTGCCGGGCAGTGGTGGCTCATGCCTTTAATCCCAGCCCTTGGGAGGCAGAAGCAGGTGGATTTCTGAGTTCGAGGCCAGCCTGGTCTACAGAGTGAGTTCCAGGACAGCCAAGGGCTTACACAGAGAAACCCTGTCTCCGAAAAATAAATAAATAAATTGAAGTGGTGGGGGAAAGATGTAAAAAACTATGGACTTCGATGAGGATAGGTGTGTGAACAAGTTTAAAGTGGATAACAAGGAGAGTCCACATCAGTAAGTATTAAAAACAAACCTCACAGTCTTCATAACAATAAGATAGCTACATAGAGGGCAGGACCCCAACTCTCCATAAGAGTAAATTCTGTCTGAAACAAGTCAATTTAAACTGAAAGAACCACTCAAGGGGGCTGTGACTAAGAGCAAACACCCAAGCAGGCAGATGTCATGACAACTGAGGTCCAATTAGACCAGGTTACTTCTGGAGCTTCCAGTAGAATGTAGTAGCATTGTTGGCACTGGTTTTATAGGTACGAAACAAGCAAGAATGTATGGATCATGAAGGCTTGTGCCAAAGTTGGAGTAGGCTATTGAGGGCAGGCAATGTGTGGCAGGATTGCCGTAAGGTCAGGAGAAGCCATTACATAAGTTGATTAAGGCAAAGTCTGAGTGACAGTACCCAGAATGTTGCAATACCCAGAATGTTGCAGGTACCAGGATGAGAGCTACAGAAATGGAGAAAATATGGACTGGGAAAGGCAATGGAACTACAGGAAAATGACCTGGAGGATGCATCTACTCCAGCCAGTTGGAGTCCAGATAGATGATTATTGCACCATGAGATACAGGTGCCTGACATGGTGGAATTAATTTGTCTTTTCCATACTGTATTTCAGTGTTTCTTTGTTTAGATTTTTCATTGCTATGCCCCCATTTCTCTTTTGTAAAATCAAAATGCCTACTCTGTGCTATTGCATGTTGGAAGCATATAATCTGGTTTTATTTTTTTTAATGTGTGTGTCTGTGTTTGTGTGTTCCACATTTATCACAGCACATGCATAGAGAAAGATTTGAGGACAATTCAGTGGGACTTAGTTGTCTCATTCTACAGTATGAGTTCTAGGTATTGAATTCATATCACCAGGTTTGGAAGGAAGTGCCTCTATCTGCTGAGCATTTTGCCGACTTATAACTGTGTTTTGGTGTCATTAAGGCTCACAGGTAAATGTTAACTGAGTCTCAGAAGAGTGTGCATGCATACTTTTAAATACTTGGAACTGTTAAAGACTATCAGACCCTTAAAAGCTATTTTATTGCTTTCATGCACTATATTTGATCATATTCTTTCTACAGTTCTAGTTCCTTCCACATCCTCATCTCCTCCCTACCCATCCAACTTCACGTTCTTTCTCTCACTTACTAAAATCAAGCCACCAAAGCCAATGCCAAACAAGAAGGAAACAAACAAAACAAAGAAAAAGAAAACACACACGCACACACACACACATACCCAAACACACATACAGAGAGACAGACAGACAGACAGCAGACAGAGACAGAGACTCATTCATAAAACCTCCCTAGAGTCCATTTTATATTAAACATCTACTTATGAACAGGAGGCTTGCCCAGGAAGCAGAAAGATTGTCAGAGACAGAAAGGACATCTACATGGAAACCATGTTTTTATTTTTTATTTTTTTCAGAAACAAGAAGGTTGATACAATATGAACTTAGAGACTATGACAGCATGCACTAGGCCTGCACAGGTGTAGACCAGACAAAATTACAGCACAAAGAAGGGGAAGTAGGCACCAAGTCCAAGTCCTAATCTACAGAACTATTAGGAGCTTTGAATTCAGTTTAATGTGTTTTTGCATTACAAAATGGCCACGAATCTGTAGGACTATGGGTTAGAAACTTATGGCTTCAAAGTTCCATGCTTAAATGACAAGTTGAGAAAAATTGGACTTAACTTATGATGATTGTTATTTTTTGCCAACTTGACAGGGTCTAGACTCAGGGAAGAAACAAAACTTTGGATGTTCTTCAATAGAGATTCTAGGCTGTGTTAACTGAGATGGAAAAGCTATGTTAAATGAGTACAGTGCTAGCCCCTGGTCAAGGACATCAGGCTGACTAAGAAGGAAAGGGTAGACTGAGCAGATACAATGATCTTTGTTTCCAGACAAGGAATGGTAAAGAAAGCATGTTGAGCTTTAGGAAATGTAGGTATAAAGAAATGAGTAAGCCAGGACAAGAGATAAACTTCATAGAGCAGTGATACTTGAGTCAAGTGTTACAATATGTTCACACCAGGTTCACAGGAAGGAGTTTGGTACCATTGTAAAGATGAGTTAAAGATAAATTCATGTTTCTCAGACTAGCTAACTGATTTAATAATCACTGCTGGTTGTCAACTTGACAGAATCCAGAACTACATAGAGGAGGGGCCTATGGCCATTCGTATAAGAAATTATCTAGATGGTATTAATTGAGATGTGGCGCTCCATGCACTATAGGTGGCATCTTATTCTTATCTGGAATCCTAGCATGTATACATGTGGAAAGGACACTAAAAATCTTCATGCACTCATTCCTCCTGCTCTGCTTCCAGATTCTGGAGATAATATGACCAGGTGCTGTGGGTTCCTCTTGCCTTGATCTTTCCATGATGGTTCACTGACTGTACCATGAAGTATGTACTCAAATGAACTCTTTTTCCTGAAGTTGCTTTACTCAGGCATTTTATCACAGAAACAGAAAATGAAGCCAACCCATTACACAGGAGAACCCATGGGAATCAGCAAACAATTCCATAGACCTTTGCTTTTTAATCCAGAACAATTCAAACCATATTTGTCTTCTGTGTCTTTTTTTTTTTTTGCAATTACCTCCCAAGTGCTGACATTTAATGTGTGCACCACCACAGCCCAGCCTCAGATTTTTGTTCTTGCAAACCGCTGACCTGAAGTTACAGTGAAGAGCAGAATTTTTACCTGACTTTTGAAATGTCCAATTTCATCCACCATTGAAAGTTTGCGTTTATAATCTTGTGGTTTGTATGTTTAAATCATTTTTGATGAAAGGAAAAATAAAGGAAGTCAAATATGCCTTGGAGGTTTGAGACCCCAAGCCCCCAGGGGTGTTATTTGCAAGAGCCAAGAAGTGCAGAGAAGTTCTGAGCAAGGTGACCACTTCTACTTTGACAATGGAAGGAGAGCATGCATCTGAGGATGATGCTTGTTTTCTACAGCCACAGTGAATGCTAGCTCCTGCTATTCATGATCTAGTCCAATTGTGAAATCAGTAGCACTGTCTGTGGGTAATATAAATTGTTAGTATGATATTTATTTAACGTATCCAGCGACATGTAAATTTTAATCTTTTCTACAAAGAATCCAAAAGAATTACTGTGGTGCTGACCCCAAAGGGAGACATGAAACACAGGCAGGCCTTAAGCACAATTTTAGAAATCCAAGAGGATTTTGTTGACCTAAGTGCCTCGTTTCTTGTAGACTGCTTTTTGATGTCATCTTGGCTAAGAGCCATGGATTGGTGGTTTAAAAAAATCAAACAAACATGGGTAGATTGTGTCTATTTTAGGATCTATAAGAATGCATGAGAATGTGAATCAAGACTACCTGAATTTTAGTTGGCCTGAGTTGGTGATAGATCAACACCAAGAATTTTCCTCAGTTTCCAATTGCCGTGCTGAAAATAAATTTCATTCTTACAAATACCAAACATTATAAAGGAGAACACCAAACTCTATAGAAATGCAGTAAATAAATCAATGTTGCCTGACAATTTGTGGCAAAATGAAGACTGAATAAGGACTACAGTAGTGTAGATCCCATCAAATGACCATCATTCCATGTTGCCTCTTTGTAGCAACTCTCTTAATTGAGTTCAAACAGCACAACTTGACAGATGAGCTAATGCTCTCTTATATACTGTGTGAGGATGCCTGGTCCGTCCCCATAATAAATAATAGTGTATTCTGCAAAACATACTTACAGAGCGCTTCTCTAGATTTCTCTAGATAGAGCAACCCTATCCACATCCCTCTCTTCTGTGTGTTTTCCAATAGTAAGAGTAGAATAAGCCACATGCATCATCCTGAGATGAGGAGGTGAACAGAGTCTCACCTGCCCCGCATCACCTCACATCTCACCATGTTTTGGCCAGAGATTGCTATTCCTCTGTATTATAAAATTCAGGACTAGCTATTTTCCAGAGTTTTTCACCAAGTAGCACATGTTCAACCCAAACCTAATCTACTGTGGAAGCTTTCATGAACATTTCAGACCAGCTTGCTATGGTCTTCCTTTGCCCATGTCACCTTCTGGAAAGTGATAAATCCAATTCATGTTACCTATATGAATAGACATTTCCCATCAGACTCAGACAAGTACATAAGAAGATATAATGAACTTAATTCATAATTCTGACTGATATCATAAAATACATGGGACAGTCATGACTAGCAAGCCATTCTGAAACTGTCCTCCCTTTACCCCTTCCCCTCCCTCCATCCTCCCCTCCCCTCCCATCCTCTCCCTCCCTCCCTCTCTCTTTCTCTTCCTTCCTTCCTTCCTTCCTTCCTTCCTTCCTTCCTTCCTTCCTTCCTTCCTTCCTTCCTTTCTCTCTCTCTCTCTCTCTCTCTCTCTCTCTCTCTCTCTCTCTCTCTCTCTCTCTCTCTCTCTTTCTTTCTTGTGAAAGAGATCAAACACAAGAACTTAGACATGTTAAACTGTCTTCCACAGAGCCATGTACTCAGCCCATAAGCTTCTATGAGATCTCTAAATTATAAACTTGTCAAAATTATTTGTATTTGGTTCTGAGTCTACATAATTACTTACATAGTATAATTAAGCCTTGGCTTAACTAGTGTACTGGTTAATGAAAAATAAATAACATTTTTGAGATTAAATATTAAGTTTTTAACAGATAATAAAGTCATTTTTAAAATAGTAACATTAATTGAAACTTCACACACTAAGCAGACTATCTCTATCTCTATATCTATCTGTATAGATATTTATGTATCATCACCAAGTTATGCATAAAAGAGGAAACTGTAAAAGTTTAGAATCAAAGTATCTTCAAAACATCACTCTATTTTAGAGAAATCAGTGCTGGTATTTGCAAATGATGCAACTTTGGTTTCCACAACGAAGACTGCCCATTCTAGTGAGAGCATAGTCATGAGGTAAGTGTGCTTCTCCATCAGAATGTTTGAACAGATGTGTGCTGCTGTACTTAAGGTTCTAATAGAAATATTGTGCTATATATTATTTTAGTGAGAATTGCTTTAAAAACATTTGCAACAAATATCAAACTAAACTTTTTCTGAGTATATTGTGTAGTAAAGTTTATGGCATATAGAGAGACAGAGTCCATACTATATGGAGAGGGAGATGGAGAGGGAGAGGAGGAGGGGGAGAGGGAAAAGGAAAAAGGGAGTGGGAGAGGGAGAAAGAGAAGGAGAGAGAGGGAGAGAGAGAGGGAGAGGGAGAGGGAGAGGGGGCAGCCTCTATTAGACTTAGGTTTATATTGAGCTTTTTATATCCAGGAAAGGAAAGTGACTTAAGTGGCTTTAATGTTTCATGTGTGACCAGTCTACAACAACACTCTACTTCCCTGAAGTATGTGCAACTCTGCATATTAACAATTTGAGGTTATTGGTACAAAAATGAAGGTGGCTATAAACTGAGTTGATGTCTTTGTAAAATTATTTGTTGCAAATAAGAAGGTCGTACTCTAACTCACAGACCCTCCTGCTACAGACTTATGAAAAGACCAGTTTTACAGTGTCTGGGGATGCTACAAGTACAAACAATGAGAAAAGAAAAGTGATCATGGTTGAATGAGGATTGGTCCTCACTTGTCAAGTTCCATAATAAAATGCCCTGACATTGCCAGGCAGATATTGAATATAGTCATAAGAATAACTCTGGCCTCAGAACACTGCCCAGCAGAATAGGTATGATTCATGGTCATGGAAACAAAACAGTCCTTGCTTTTCCTTAATGTCCATACAGTTTCCTGTCCTTGCAATCTGTCAGATATCAGACAAAATCAGAGCCACTGTGTCTTAAGATCTAATTTTCATGAACTGTGCATGAAGAATTTCTAGAATGAGAGATTTAAAGGGTAGAAATACAAGCATAACAAATAATGGCTTGCATGAACTAAGTCCAGGCAGCTGACTGTACAGTAACTGTTTTCTTTATGTTGTATGTGACATCTTCAATGTTGGCAGGCTTTCTGGTTCTGTGGTCTGGAGTCTGCAGTCCTGGGAAGGAGCTGGGCTTTTTGTTGCTTCCTTTTCCTTCTCAGTTTTCCTACTTGAGCCATGTGGATGGAATAGCCTCACCCCATCATACATGGTTCCAGAAAGATGAAAACTGAGTTGATTAGAAAGTGAGTGTGGTTTTAACATCTGCTGGGAAAATGGAGCATGCCACTCAACCAGAAAACACACTAGCTTAGCTGGCAGTTCAATAGCACGAGCAGCTGATGAGCTGACGGCACCTTCTCATCTCTTCTGAAAGTGTGATTTTTTATATTTAAGGGTGATTAGCTCCACAGACACACCATCCCTTCAGAGGTTGTCCTTTAGCACAAGTGCTAAGATCATTGGGGTCTTGGAGAGCACTGGATGGTGGGGGACAGGGACTAATAGAGCGGCATGCTATCAAACAATCTCTCACGTGCTTTAGACTCTCCTACTTGGGACCTTCCCAGCTGGAAATAGAACTAAAGTATCTAATTGATATATAATTTGTTTCCTTTTAAGCTGAGATTTCAACCATTTTCAGAGGCACCCTCTCAAATTTTGTGTGTTAACCAATTATTATTACCTACTTTGAATTAAATCATCTACTTGTCATATTTTTCTCTTTGTCTTGGAGAGTCTATGTCTATTAATCAAAAGTAATGGTGGATTTCTATAATGAAATATATAATATTTAATATAAAATTACTTATATTTAATATAAATATGTAATTATGTTTAATATAATTACATGTATAATATTATATATAATTTAGTATATATTATATGCATACTGAGTTAACTCTTGCTTTACACTTCACTCGCTTATTAATGTACTTGTTCATGTTGCTGGACTTTGTCTGAGTCCAAGTCAGGGAAGCCCTCAGGAAGAAAGGCAACCCACTCAGATGGCTGTGTAGTGGCATGTGCTCTGAAAACTTTATTAGTAGATCTGTTTTTTAAAACATTAGAAGAAATGAGAAGTGGAAATAGTAAAAGGTAATGCCATGGTTTTGAATAACTCAATATATTTAAAATGTTTCATAATTAAAATAAGATTAGATGTGTAAATCATGAATTCTGGAAGGGAAGGGATCAAGAGGGAAGAAGAGATGTATTTTTCATTGATCACAACTTGTGTGACTATATATATATATATATATATATATATATATATATATATTTATATATATATATAATTGGTTTCATATAATATATAGTAATCATGGTTTTGTCTTCAATGAACTCCCCTAGAACCTACCAACTGCTCCAAACACAAAATTTCATGTTCCTTTTCTTTCTTTCTTTCTTTCTTTAGAAAACAAAGCAAAAACAAAAGTAATTAGAAACCCAATATTTAACAAAACCAAAAATAATGTAAAACAAAAACAATTATTCAGTGAGTGTGCCTACAATGTAAGTTAGGACTGGATGAACGAACATAGATGAGATGGTCCTAGAATACATTGGAAAGACAAAAAAAAAAAAAAAGATAAACATAGGCCAGAGGATTTATTTTCATTATGGAGTTCTTTCTAGCATGCTCAAGCACTAGATTTATAAGGGTTCATATAATCACCTAATAAGATTACAGAAAGAGAAATCATTACTTGGGAAAACTATAGAGATTCACTATAATTTTTCAGAATATAACTAGCGATTTCAATCATTAGTTGATCATTATCTCCACTGTATAATTTTAATAGATTTTATTTCCATTTAAGTGATGGGTAGGAGCTTTTGAGGCCTTCTTTGGAAAGCGGTTCATTAGAATTCCTGAACCTTTATACCTTTGGTGCAAGTCTAAACTTTGGCTGAAATGAGACACTCACTGAAAGACTGAATTTTTCTTTTGTCTTTACAGTATGCTTCTGGAATCCATTTTCCTCTCTGTACCACTCATAATTATGAATTAGATTCCATTCACAGGAATGCTGTAACACTAAAGAACTTAAAGTGACAGGCATGCAATGTTGAAAAGCCTTTTGTATTATTACCTGTGTTGCCTTTCAGTGACAGGAGGTATGTCTAGAATGTTCACCTGTGTGGCCCAGACCCACTGACACTGTTGTGATGTTTCCATAGAAAACAATGAACGACCCAAACTCAGTCACCCATAGCCTGAATGAAGAGAGTAAGATGAGTGTCAGCTGTCAACCTTCTGAGGGGAAGTTTCTGAGCTTAGTACAAAGAAGTGAGCACAAGAGGCCTAGACATGATCTAGTAGGATTTTTTCCTTAGCTGCTTCATGTCCGAAACTCCTGGGTTTCTTCTCTTCTAATTAAGGAGTTTCTTCTACTAGACTATCAAACTATAAACCTAATAGAGACATTAGACCTATGCCCATTTTGTTAAAAAAAAAATTCAGGAAACATCAAATAATTTCATGAGCCATCAGAAGAAACAGTGAAACGTGGAAGAAGCTAAAATTAAAGATGGAGAGGGAGAAAAAAAATCATGTCTCAGATAACTAAAGGTAACTAAAATACCCTTTATACTTCATGCCAGTACAAATTCATCCTTCAGGAAGATGCTATTGATGATAAGATTTGAAACCTTATGTTACAGTGAGTCATCAAATTGTCAAACAGGATCAGTTCAAGTTGCAGACATCAATGGGAATCCATCTTTCCGTAGGGTCTGGGAACAACTTGGCTCACAGGCTCATCCTATGTCTTGTGACATACTCAGAAGAAGTGTGTGGTCAGTCGCAATGTGTTATGTGGGAATAAAACAGTGTTGTCTTCAGAGTTTTAAGTTTGCAAACAGTGTACTGAATCACACTTGGAAATGTTCCCTTGATAAACATGCTGAAGAAATCTTTGCTGACTTCCG
Organism: Apodemus sylvaticus; assembly: GCF_947179515.1. NCBI lineage: Eukaryota > Metazoa > Chordata > Mammalia > Rodentia > Muridae > Apodemus > Apodemus sylvaticus. Next base: position 9,187,821 of record NC_067474.1, on the reverse strand, counting down.
GTTGAAGTTGATGTCAAGAAATGCTTTTTGTGAGGAGAAAACAGGACAGTTATTGCAAATAATTACCAAATAGGGCAAAAAGGATACTGGTAAGTTTTGCATGTTTTTGTATTACCGACTCTGTCACATTAAAAAACGAAAAAAATCCCCACAACAGTATCCCAGTACACCGAAGGTGGAAAGACATGTGTACCCTTTTAGAGCTGCTTCATGTGCTCTCAGATGCACCCAGCCACTTTTCCTGGAGTCAAAAAGGAAGAACAGACTTTTATTGAGTTTCTCTATCTTTTAACTTAACCTCAAATAATGAGCTTTATAGGAGCAAGAAATATCAACAGAGGTTTCCTTCTTCTTGCTTGATTTGATCTGATGATTCCAAATGAATTTTCAGTTGATAATGTTTTCCTTCCTTTCAAGCACAGAGGATTATTCATCAAGCTTTATGCATTTTTATTAATAAATAAGCAAACATCAATTCACATTTGGCTTTGAAGATCCATCTTCTAAAGTGTTGACGTGATAAAATAGTTTATGTCCTGAGTTTTCTTTGTATTTGTCTGCAATGGGATGTTTAAAAGAACTGAATGAAGATGTTTATTCAGGTGTGATCATTTGGGGAGTTTGTATTTTGAACATGGCGGAGAGTGAGGATCAGCACAAATTGACCAGGTTTTCTTAAAATTGATAAATAACAGAAGTTTGAAATTGTTTATAATTTAAACACACCTTGTTTCTTTGCTGTAGTAAACAGGTTAAATTGCTAATTTCCAACAAAGCAAAGGATGTTTTTGCTTAATAGAGAAGAGTGGGGGAGGGGGAAAGAGGGCAACTAAGAGGGGAACACAGACGAAAGGAGGGAGTCTGGTGGGGGATGGAAAGAGACATTGAGTGGCGAAGCTTGCTTATGAAGCACGGAATCCATTGCTAGGCTTTTATTTCTGTATGACAAGAAAGAAGACAAAGAGGGAGATGTCACATATACACAGTTAGCATTAATATATTTTAAATAATAGTCCGAAGGGAGGAAGATATCAGCTGGTCCAGGTATCCGTGTCCTGCTTCCAAAACATACATCGTCTTCAGTAACAGTTCCTTACCTAGTTCCACAGCAACCAAGAGCAGTTGCAGCAACCTGTGTTGTTTTGGAAGCCTCTGGGAGTTCCCTGGCCAGTATTTCAATGAGAGGCACCACACACCTCCTTATGTGGAGCCTAAATTGGAAGTTTTATACTTCTGTGTTTAGTATAGAATGTGTACGTGTAGAAATCTAAAACAAAACAGGGGGACATGAGGAAGATAGGAAGAGGAAGTTACCAAAATGTTATTTGATTTGACTTTTTTACGTTGAACTGTTCTTATATTATTTGATTATGATGAGTGATCGTTCTTTGATACTGTTGTGTTCGGTTTGCTAGTATTTTATCGATCACTTAAATTCATTAGAGACAGTCATCTGTGTTTTTCATTTTAGTCATTGTATCCTTCTCTGATGTCACTATCGGGACCAGGTTGGTCTCAAAAAATGAGTTTAGAATTACTTTCACATTTTTGAAATACTTTGACAAGAATTAAATATCAACTTTCCCTTAAAAACTTCATAGAATTCAATTAAATTGTATAGTCTTGAGATTTGGGGTGGGGGGATTTTAATACAGTGTAGTCTCATTTCTTAATATTTGTCAGGCTTTTCTCTCACTTCATAGTTCAATTTTTATAGGCCATGAGTGGCCAGAAATGAATTCATTTCTTCCGGGTTTTCTCATTCATTGGAACATAGCTGGCCATAAGCTCTAATGTACGTTTGTATTTCTGCCATCTCCCTTGCAATGCCTCAACTCTGGCATTTTTTTCTTCATGATCTGTGTCTCCTCTCATTTGTGCTAGGGAAAATATTGCGGGGTTTATTGTTTTTCTAAGAGTTTTGCTTTCATTGACCTGTGCTGTTCTTTCAGTCTCTCCTTTACTCTTTACCTCGATCTTCTCCTTCGTTCTATCTGCTGATTTTTGTTTTGTCTTGCCCTTTCTTTACTGTGGCCTTGAGATATCTAATTAGGTTGTTCATTTCAAACATTCCCATTTTCTTGAGATGGGCAATTATTCCTATAAATGTCCCTATTATTATTTTTGTATTAAGTGCTAATATATTATGTATCCATTTTCATTTAAGTTATTTTTCTAGGTTCTCTTTCAATTTCTTGGATGACTCATTGTTATAAAAGTCCCCATGGATTTCTATATTTTATAATGTTTTTTATTTATTTCTACTTCTAATTTATTATGGTCTGTAAACATATATGTTACATATAAAATTATAGTTTCAACGATGTTTTGAGGTTCTGTTTGTGATCTAACATATGGTTTATTCTGGAGAGTACTGGACATTCTGCAATTGGAACATGAAATACTCTGCAGACATTTTTTAACTCCTCCTGATCTTTATTATTGTTAATACCATCTTTTATAATTTTTATATGGATGATTTGCTTTTAAATATAAATCAGATTTTGAAGTCTCTCATTACTATCATATTTGATACCATTTCCCCCTTTAGACATAATATCAATTGCTTTATACAATTTGAATATATCATATACATTTACCATTATTTTATTCTCTTATTGAGCCCTTGATTCCTTTCTAAATTTTTATGTCTTTTCTGTTAATGTATATTTTATCTGGTATGAGTATAACTATTCCTGTTTGTGTCCAGTGTCTACATGTATGAACTATCTTTTCCATTTTCATTTTTCCACTTTTTTTTTATTTTCAGCCACCATGTAAAGGGAGACTCTTGTATCCATTCCAACATTGTCTTTGATTAATAATTACTTCCTTTTTAAAGTTGTTATATACAATTAAGTTTAATGCATATATTGTTTTATTTTTGGCATTCTTTGTTTTGTGTATCTTCAGGGTTATTGTATTTGTGAAGTTTATTTCCTTTGTTCTCCTGTGCATCTTTCTACCCTTAGTTTTGTGCTTTCCTGATGAGGGCATTTTTGTTGTTTGTTTGTTTGTTTGTTTTGTTATTGGTATAGCTTCTAGAAAAAATCTTTCAAACACTCCTTAATGGTAAAGATTTCCCTTGTTCTTGTTCTTTCCCTTGTTCCCTTGTCTTGAAAAGTAATTATTTCTTTTTCATTTATGGTTTTGCTAGGCACAGTGCTCTTGACAATCATTTATGTGAGAATTGGACTCATTCATTCCTTCCCCTCCTGGATAGTAGGATTTTAGCTGAGAAATGGGCAGTTAGTTTATGAAAAACTCTCCAGATTAGGATTGGGTACTCTGGCTGTTTGTACACACTCTTTCTATGTCCTGTCCTTTTCACATTTTAACTATGATAATCAGTATAGTAAAGACCTTTTCTGGCATGTCTGACCAGCACCGGCATGTTTATTGGTCTTTTGTACCTGGATTATCATATCATAAATTTCCTGAGATTAAGGAATTTTTGGCCATTATTTTGACAAATTATTTCATCTGTTTTATTTATTTCTTCTTTGGGCATTTTAAAAAGTATGGATATAGGTTTGTTTAATAATGTGGCAAATGTAGCAGCTGTCTTTATTATTTCTTTTCTCTTTCCTTCTTTCCTTGCCTGGTTAGAATAATCAGTAGAGCTGTTTCAAGTTTAAATATTCTTTTTCTGCTTAATTCAGCCTGTTGTTATTGACTTTTGCTATATTTCTTATTTATTATTTATATTTTCATGAATTAATTTTTCTAATTTTATTCAACAGAATGTATTAATCTTTAATCTCATCAGCTTCTTTAGAAGCATTTCATCATGCTTTTAAATTTTCTATCAGGAAATTTATCAATATTTTCTATGTAGTTTTAAAAATTGTATTATATTTTAGTGTGTGCATGCTGTCCGTATGTGTATGTGTGTGTGTGTGTGTGTGTGTGTGTATGTGTGTGTGCTATATAAAAATATATGCTATATAAAAGAAAAGGCAAAGAGTGAATTTGTGCAAATCAGAGGACTCCCGTGCATCCAGATGTCCCCCAAATAGAGTACAGAGATCAGAAGACAGCTTAAGGGAGTAAGTTCTCCCCCTCCACCATGTTGGTGATGGAGATCTATCTCAGGTCTCCAGGCTTGGTAGCAGTCACCTGCTGAGCCATCTTCTAGGTCTGATAATCTTTTCTTTAGAGAGTTGTTGTGTTATTTCAGAAGCATCATATTCCTTGTTTTTAAAATAGTTTTATGATACCACACTGAGTTTTATTTATCTCATCTAGATTAGTTATCTCTACTTCTTTGCGTTCATAGGAAACAGCTTTTTTCTGAAAATATGCCTCAGGGTATACACTATTGGTATTGATAGATAGGTATCATAATATTCTCTCTGTAGTTTCTGAAACTTTAATTAATGTTTTTAGGCATAGTACATGGCATGGAAAGCAAAACAGACAATTTGTCACTGTAGTCTGTCAGGGCGAGGATACTCTAGGCAAGTATGATGCACTTTAAGACTAGTGTAGTGTATACAGTATATTCTATATTGCTATATTCCAGCAATGACAGCAATGAAAGTGATACCAACTGGTGGGCATGGTTTCCCTACATGTGAACAGAGACAAACACTGGAAAGTGTTCTGATACTGGCTACACTCGGAGTGGTGGAGCTTCTGAAGGATCTTACCTAGTCTGAATGGCAGCCTCGGCATGCTTTCTATGTGTGCTCCTTGTCCAGGAGCAACACAAACCTACAAATCTACAAGCGTGGGGAGGCTCATCACTCCCCCTGAAACCCACTTTCAGTTCTAACAGTGGTATACTCTCACAGAGGAAGGTGGGGTAACAATAGGGGGCCATACTGCTTGTTCCATGTTGAATAGATGGTAAGATACTCATGTACCTGCCCATGAGCAAAAGTACCAACAAGGAAACATGGTATGTGCTAGAGATCTAGCTGAACCTATCCCCAGTCCTAGCAGTGTTAGAATCCCTCACGCAACTGTCTACACTCCAGATCCCAGAGCACAACTATCCTCACCTTTCTTTTGTTGAGTATAGCACCCTTTAGTCTCTTGTGTGCTAAAACACTTGTACCTTTTAATATGCAGCATGGTGTGAGCATGGATGCTTGAATAAGAATGTCTCTATCGAGGCCGGGCGGTGGTGGCGCACACCTGTAATCCCAGCACTCTGGGAGGCAGAGGCAGGCAAATTTCTGAGTTCAAGGCCAGCCTGGTCTACAGAGTGAGTTCCAGGATAGCCAGGGCTACACAGAGAAACCCTGTCTCGAAAAAACCAAAAATCAAAAAACAAAACAAAACAAAACAAAAGAATGTCTCTATCGAGCCAAGTTGAGGTGTGAAACATACTGTGGCAGACTGTTTCTGGGATTACAGGAATGGAGACACACAGATTTTTTAACTCTCAAGAGAACATGAATTTGCACAAAAGATGCTTCACAATATGTAGCCTCATCGCAGAAACTTAGATTTCAGAGGATGGCCACAAAAAGACAATGTAAGTTCTTTCTCCAAAGCAATGTTACTATATTAATGCCAAGTTGTTAACCCCAGCTGGATTGCAAGCCTGTCACAAATGGGAAATTTCCCAGTAGCCAAGATCATCACTGCCCACAGTGATGGATCTTTTTGAGCTACTCAAGCATTCTCCTGACAAAGGGGGGGGGGGGTCCTCATCAGCTGAAAGACCAGGGATAAAGTATCTGAGTTACTGTGTTCTTTCCTCTGTGCTTCATCCACAGGTTTCCAAGTCTCTCACAAGGTTTCAGACTCTTCTTTGCTGAGGTCTAACATTCTCCAAAGGTCATTGATTCAGAGAGGCACTGTCCCTGAGTTCCTAGGCTGCTGGGCTTTTTAATGGTGGAAATGAGTTCCAGGAACCTCTATTCAACCAAGCCTTTTGTTGCAGAACCTACTCTTTAATGTTGCTGCCCACCTTGTCCAGACAGTTCCTCTGAGCTCAGCACAAATGGAGGAGACCCTTTCCCATTTGAGCTTCCTCTTCCCTTCCTGACCTTACCTGGGGAGCCAGATTCCCACATCCTCCTTCTGAGGAATGTCAATCATTGTCCTGCTTGGTGAGATTACAGGTTCAACTTCCTTTCTCCCAGTAAGAACCTGTTCAGTAAGAACTGGAATTTCTGGAATGCCTCTCAAAGAAAATACAGCATTCCTCATACCTTAAGCTCTAGCCAATGATACACACCCACCCTGGAAGCCCCTAGCCTCTTCCCAAAAGCTATACAGCTTGTTCAGCCCCAAATAAAGTTGACCTACTTCACTGAAGCTGGAACCCTGCTCTGAACCATTGGTCACCTACAGACAAAGGAAGTCCTCACCACCTTCTTCTCTAAACTTAAATCGCTCCAGAGTCTTACACGTGAGAGAAATATAAAAAGCATCGATATTTTTTGCCAAAGAACATAATTGAAATATAAAAAGCAAAAGCTTGCAAACAAGAAAGAAGTTCCAAAAAGAAGCAAAGGGGAGGCTTTGAGATGCCACTCTGTCCTAGAAAGATTGATGGCAATAATTGTTAATCACGTTTGACATTAATTGCCTAACTATAGGCAGTTATATCTTTTCAGGAACGATGTAAATTAATAGTTAAGCTATCTGAGAGGATAAGTTATTATTAATCTCATTTTGTAAAGGAACAATATGAGATTTAGGAAGGTTAAATGACTTGCTTAAGCTGTAATAACATGGTGGATCTTGGATTCAAGCGTACCCATGATGATTGCGTAGGTAACTAGCCAGTCACTCAAAGTTCTACATCTTAGTATGTGGCCAGTTCTGTAAAGTGGTGTCATCTGAGATTTTTGAGTCAGATTGTGAAATAAGTTTCTGAGATGTATTTTACCTAAATTTTCTTTTTTAATTAAAAAGATTTTATGTAATATGATAGGTTATTTTTCTGCTGTCAGTGAAATAAACCAAGCCAGATTAGATTATATTAAAGGTAGGTTTATTGGGAAATTACATTCAGGTGATTGAGTTCACATGCCCCAAAGACTAAGGCCAGAGAATTGTCTTGGGAAAAGGGGAGGGAGACAGGAAAAGGAGACAGGAAAAGGGAAGGGAGAACTCATTCAAGGAGGGGAGAAAGAGACCAAAATAACTGGAGTATATAGGGAGGAGCTTCCAGGAGATGGACAGCCCAGCCCCTGGGTTGTGAGGTTCAGAATTGGGGGCAGGGTATGCAAGGTAGGAACTGAGGGATGCTGGGAGATTCTGAAAGCTAGGTCTGCTTTGATGTGTAAGATACACACCTTAGTCCTTTGTCTCTGGTCTGAAACCAAACATAATACTTTTTAACCTTGGTCTCCCTTACCCAAACTCCTCCCAGACCCTCTCCATCTCCCTATGGGTCAACTTTATGATCTCTGTTAGACAAACAAACAAACACATGTACTCATGCACAAAAATCAAATCAAATAAACAAAAAATGCAATAGGAATAAATGTTTAACACACACACACACACACACACACACACACACACTTGCGTGCACGCATGTATCAATTCATTTGGTGTTGGTATCCAACTCCTGGGCATGGGGCCTACCCTGGGAACATGGTTAATTCTGTCTGTGACACTTCATTGACAGTAGATATCAACTGCAATTAACTTCTCTGTTAGAAAAGGAACTCCATATCCTCTTCCTCTTCTTGGCACTGGACACTGTCTGACTTGAAACTGTGCAGATCTTATATATGCTGCCACAGTCTCAGGAGTTTATACCTGTATCAGCCCTTTGTGTCTGGAAGACGCTGTGTCTTTGGAGTCACAATTCATCTCTGGCCCCACCTCCTCTTTGACATCCCTACCTGAACCTTGAGGGGAGGAATTTGATGAAGACATCCCATTTATTTTTGCACTCTGTGCATTGTCTAGTTGCTATGTCAATTACCCTCAACTAAAAGAAGAATCTTCTCTGTTGAGTGAGGTGCTGATTTATAAAATCTATACTTTACCTTAATTCCTATCTGTCATTTGTTCTTTTTTTCTTTTTGAGCTGTGTCATTATGAGGCTTTTTTCTTCCCAAAGCCTTTTGAAAATGTTTTTCTCTACATATTTTCTTTAATTTATTAGTATTGTCCTCCATCTATATTTTTGACATATTTTGCATTCAGTTTTAGTTGGATGAGCTACATGTATATTTTACTAAATTTGAATATTTTTTCTAACATGAGGACGTAGAGCCGAGTTTCAAAACCACTATCACATGATTCTAACATGCTTCCATTTATAACTTTCAAATACTATGTCTTATAACGTTTTACCATTTATTCTGATTTCTTACCTGGTGATAGATTCCTGCATCTCCTTATATAAAATATAAGTTTCTGGAGGCTGGGGAGGTGGCCCAGCAGCTAACGTGGTTGTTGCTCTTCTAGAAGACTGGCGGTCAGGCCCTAACATTTATGTTAGGCAACTTGCCACTATTTGTAATTCTAGAAGAGCTGATGGCTTTTTACACACACACACACACACACACACACACACACACACACACACATAATTACTTGATTTAACAACCCTAATATATTATGAAAAACTTCATGGTAAAAAGGTGTACTAGCAACTGACATAGTAAAGAACAGTCTGAAAATAACTCCATTGTGCTATGTTAATTTTCTTCCTCCCATCTTCTGTGCTACGCTCATGTGTCTTATTAACACAATGTTCTCTGAGTATTCGTTAAGTATATGCATATTCCAGAAAATGTCATGGTGGCTTCCTGAGCCTTTCAGTGGGTTTTTCAGGTATGGCGTTTGGCCACGTGCCTTACTTGGTTTCTATGTATTCCTCTCGTTATTTCCAGCTCTTGACTACAGCTAAGTTTTAGTCCTGGAAAGAACACATTCCACTCAAACGTTCTCCAGGGACTGAAATCAGGATTGTCTCCACCTTCTCCTGACCTCATCTTCTGTTCCCCTGTAAGTGAGTTCTCCAGGAGACTAATGGAGGAGTGGACTTGCTGTAGCAGAAGGAAGGTGCACATTTTTTATTAAATGCTGTCAAACTTGTTACCAGAGCTCCCATCAGAAGTGGAAACATTTCTTTCTGTAGTTATTTTTCCCCTGGTAGGTATTGAAAAGACTTTCTTTTTGCCACTCTAGTAGTTACACAAAGGGACCTTGTAAGTTAAAATGCATCTACCTAATTTCTAGTGAGGTAAATTATAATTTACTATTCTTTGCCCTGTGTTTTCTTGGGTATTTCCCTCTTTCTTGCTGTTTTGATGCAAAGTCTTGAGTTGAGCCATGTGTCTCATTTGATTTCAGGCTAGGGACATTGCTCAGAGACTAGGAGCTTGCTTAGCTGCTTAGTACACATGAATCTCTGTCTTCCATGCTCACAACTTCAGGAAGGAAGAGAAACAATGCACTAGAGTCAGTAGCACTCGCATGGCTGAAGGCTGAGAATCTTAAGCTCAAGGCCAATGCGGGCTACAAAGGAAAACGCATGTATTTATATTAACTTTTGAACAGTCTCCAGTTTTTGATACTGCGAAGTCCTATTCTGACATCCATCTCCTGTTTTTTTCTCCCTTTGATGCCTTATTTACTGCTGGGGACAACAAACAATGACAGGGACTGCCTGCAGGAGGCCAGGATGGAGACATCTCAGAAGCCCACAGCAGCTACTTGTAGAAAAGGATGGTGTCTGGGACCCTGAGAAGCAGGACACACATCCCTCCAGGGGACCCGCCATCTGAAATAAGGGACTGCCTGCAGTAGGTCTGGATGGAGACATCTCAGTAGCCCGCGGCAGCTCTTTGTAACAACAGTTGTTCCCGTTTCTCCTAACATTAGCCCTGGACAAAGGCTGTATAGATTTCATTTGTGCATGACTGTTTTTCAGTTGGCCTTGGTATGCATAATTATTCTATTATATCTGACTTTCTTACTTCTTTCTCCTTCTGCTCTGGCGAATTCTGTGAAACTAGATGTTGCCTGATGTAATGATTCCTAAACAATTAAAAATTGAGGCATGGGGCACAGCACAGCACAGCACAGTCCTAATGGCCCAGGTGCATGCTGTGTGTTCTCATCTTAGAAACAATGCAATAACTGCACAATGGTAGTTCAAGATTAATGCTTGACTTGCAAAGAAAGTTTGATGAAATTATTAGAAAGTGAATTAGAGCCAACATTGGGACCCCAAAGAAAGAAAAAATAATTAAGGTTATGGAATAAGTTTTGCACAACATTTGAGAGTGGTTACTGCCTGGAAAAGCAAGTACAGAATATGTAAAATCTTAGATTAGTAAAACTAAATCAAAACACTCAGACTCTTAGGTGAGTCATTGTGTGCAATGTGTAGAAGCAGAAAGCTAAGGGAACTACTGAGTTAAGAGTTAACTTGATTCTTTCTGGCCACTGCCTGGCAGCTTTGCCCATGTCATTTACATTAGAACTTTACAAGGAAGTGCAAGTAGCTGGCCTCGGAGCACTGAGCTCTGAAGTATAATAGTTAAAGTTAAAGCTAAATAATGATTAGTTTGCAATTATTATTATTTTGGCTATAGGCCTGGGAACAGGGAAGCTTGAAACTTTGGGGAGCAATTGTAATTCTTGATTCTTTGTGGGACTTGTTTACTCTTTTGAATTTAATTTGGCAATGATTATACCATGTCTTTTTTATCTGCTTTTGGAGAATCAATAAAAAACTGGGGCAAGAAGAAGGCTAGAGAGCATGAGAAGACCTTATGCAGAGTGAGTGGAGAGTAAATGTGAGGTGTGTGTGAAGAGTGTGTGTGTGAGTGAAAGGAGAACACACAGAGGTGTGTATGAGTGTGAGAGTGCAAGAGAAAGCACACAGTAGGAAAGCAGAGTGTGCAGGAGAATGCAGAGTGTGTGCAGTTCATTGTGGGAGAATTAGTGAGAGAAAGAGAGCAGAGAGAAGAGAAACTTTCAGCCTTGAAAAATTGCCTGTCAGCTTGTACCCAAAAAAGTAGTCTGTGTATATTTATTATGTGCCTTCCAGATATCCCTGCTTTCAGTTGAGAACTCTGATCCTGTGTTGAGGCTAGACCCTAGCAATTTACAATTCTGATACTACCAAATTCCAGAATGTTTGCCCATGTTTATGTATGCTGCCAGACTTAAGAATATGATCAGCTTTCTGCGTGTACTTTTTTCATAGTGAGACACTATGATGTCTATTTTCTCCATGTTATAAATGGACTTCCCCCGATGCTTCTGTGCAATAATTTCTTACTTCCAAAGCTAATGTCCATTGGTACCAAGTTCTTATAGATATGAAAAGAACTGACCCTGAACTTTATTCTGTTCAATAGACCTGTCTTCCAGTTACAGAAATCACAGTACATCAATTACTGTGACTTTATATTATGTCCATATCTCTTAAGGAAGCTTGTTTTCTCTACTTTATTTCTAAAGCAAATTTCTTCTTAACATTATGAGAGTGTGTGTGTGTGTGTGTGTGTGTGTGTGTGTGTGCTTTTGCAAAAATAAACAAACATAAGGATACTTTTTGCATGTTGCCATATTGTAAATATAACATAATTTCTGAGGATTTTTGCCATTACACCCTGGATCATTTTCACAAAGTTTGTGTTAACGGTTCCATGGATTTTTAAAGATTATTGCTGACATTTTTGAGTCTGTTTAAGTTTTAGTTCCATAGCACTGGACTCAAAGTTTGTTTGCTTCTTTGTTTCATATTACTGGATTTCAATGTAAAAAAAAAAAGGCAATATTTTTAAATGGACCTTTCCTGATGATATGATGAAATTACTGAACTCCATTCCAGCCTCATTACATGTACATGTTCAACAGGCATAGTTAGAAGCAGCATTACATCATCATATAGATGAACACCCGTCTACAGAGAAAACACTTACTGAAGCAAATGAAGCATTTCTTCCACAGGAGCAAATAGACGGCTGTGAAATAGCAGTGCCATGCTTACTACACAAACATCATTTTCTCAATGTTGCTATTTGAAAAGCTATGTTGAAATGAATGCCACCCACTTCTATAGTACAAAATGAAGGTTCTGTGTCTCTGCACAGTTCCCTGGGTGAAACGGGCTCATACAGTCCTGCTTCCCCCTTACCCACATTTTCACTTTACTGATTTTTTTAAATAAAAGTATGTTTTTTATAGTTTAACCATTTTCTTCTATTTCATTTTATATTAACAATTTACATCTAGAATAGCACACAAGTCATTATTCTACAGTCTGAGAAACAGTCACAGCATACAATGCCATCAGCCCCTAGACCAAGAACCACTAACATAAGCATAAGTTCCCAAGGCACAAAATTTTATTTACAATTCTGATTTTATTTTCTTTGGAGAGAGTCCCAGAAAATGAGTTATGAAATAATAGCATAAGAAATTCTTTATAAATATCAGTAAATGCCTTGTGGGAGGCATAATTTCATAGTTTTAATAAAAGATCACAGAGAGACATCCCAGTGTTGTTATTACCTTATCAATACTTTCCAATTTGGAATCTAATCTAATTCCTTTAATAACTTGTATAACTTTTAAAAGTAAATTTGTGTTGCCACCTTGGTCCACAGATTCTCTCTCCTTGGGTTGCTTCATGTTAAAACAAGTTTCAGTGATTTTTACATAGAAGCACTGCTTATATTGGAACAATATTAGCCTTGAAATATTCTTGGTTTTAAGTGCTTTTCTATTTCTGTTGCTCTCTAATTACCAGAATTTTTCTGTTTAGTTTTAGTCATCTTTTATATTTTTATATAAATTACATTTTAATCATTTAATAAAGCTCAGTGAGTCTCTGTCTACCTTGTTGGTTAGCTTTCTTCACTCTGACTCCCTCTGTAACTGTTTAGTAATCCCTGTGTTCTAGTACAAATGTCTCCTTTATAAGGACTATCTGTTCTAGAATTTATTTTCACATTGTACACAACCTTAAATACTTCTGTAAATACTTCATGCTTTTAAATATTAGTTGCTATCATTGGACTATCTGCAACAAAGGTAAATATTTTGTTATACACACAGCCTTCCTGCCCATGTTACTTTTCTGTCCATACCAACCCAATGGCAATGTTGCACAGGTCAACATTTAAGATCTATATTGCTGCACGTGTGTGATGGTGTCCACAGGTAGAATCTATGGTTATTGTTAATCTTCCCTAAACATTTTCATTACTTCTACAATTAGTTATTTGTTGCTTTTTGCTTATTTACTTCTCTGTTAGGTCTAAGTCAGCAGGTGGTGTGAAAGTTCCTCCATGTATGTAAAAAAAATCAAGAGTGTCTATTATTTTACTATGCCAAGAGTATCCTGGATCCTCCAATCTGCTATAATCAGATTTTTTAATTACTTAGTAGAGTTAGTGCTACCTGTGAGTATATGTGTGTGAGTGAATCCATTAGAGCATGGAAAATCCACCAGTGACCTAGGGGCAGACAGGGCAGTTGGAGGAGAAATGTGGGGATTGGAAATGATCATATTTCATTGTAGACATATATAAAATTCCCAAAAATCAAGGTAGAATATTTTTTTAAAAGAAAATACTGAACCTTGAATTGATTAATGAAATGAAGGAAAGACATCCAAATTCTTCGCCATAGACCACAAGTGCTCCCTGGATGGATTTTTCGGATTTTGATACATTCACTGGATTTTCTTTTAGCCTAAGCAGTTGCTACTTAGAATTTCCCTGATGTTCAATGCCTTGTTCTCCAAATCTAATCTCGTTCCATAAAGAAAGCTTTAGGGATCCCATTTAGTCCACAGAGAATTTAATGAAGTCGCACCTCAGGCTTCTATTTTCAGTCATATATTGAGTGCTCACTGGAGTTATCCTTCAGGGAAAATTTTATTAACATATATTTTATTTTTCTGACCTTTTTCTATTTGGCCATTTTTTACTTTAATACTTATTTCATAGATAACAAAAGATGCTTGCCCCATGATTTTAAAAGTTTACTTTAAAATTTTCTTAGTAATTTTTTTTATTTTGGAAATAAATTCTAATGATTATCTTTCTTCTATTGCATTCCATTTTTAATACTATATTTCCTTTTTGTTTAAAATCTATTTTATACTTTATGTACACACACACACACACACACACACACGAGCACAGATGCATGTGGAATCCAGAAGACAGTGAGTGCCCAGGCCTCTGGAGTGGTAGTTACAGGCTAGCAGGAGCAGGTACATGTGGGTGTAAGGAACGAAACTCAGATCCTCTGCAAGCACTGAAAACCTGCTTACCTGCAAAGCAATCCCACCAGCCTTGCTTCTTTTTATTAGTAGACTTCTCCTTTATCTTTTATGTACAATGATGTTTCTTATAGACTACATTCCTTTTTACTATGAACGTCTTTCTAATTATGTTTATAATCTTTGAGTTTGTATGTTCTTGTATCCACCAGTTTATCTTTGAGTGTCCCTCATCCTGCCCCATGTTTAATACTTAAATTTCTCTAGATGCTTAGTTCTCCTTAGCAGTCTATTAACTTGCTAGAAGACAATAAAACAATGATAGGAACTTTTCTGTGCACAACGTTTCTAAGGTAGACTTCCTTGGAGGGTAAACAGGAAGAGCAGATTTTGTGGTTGCTAATGTTGGTAGTACTGAACCCAATGATGTGATGTAAATATAACTAGATTTCTTTTTTGGTTGCAGTTGTTCCACAGTGGAGGAAAAGGGTAGTGGAATGTACTCTACCTAAATTCTTCCACCTGATATATGCAAGGGATAATACAGGTTTCTGTTTTGTTTTAATTTTTAAAATTTAGTATGTGTATCTCCTTAACCTGCCTGCTTTTAGCAAGATTGTGCTTATAGTTGAAGTGTCTCTGACTGGGAAATTGAGGGGGGTGGCTTTTGCAGCTCAGACTAGCCTTTATCTTAAAATCTTCCTAGTCAGTCATTCTAATATAGAAATTACTAATTTACAAACATATGCCACCACCATGTGTAGCTAACCGATTCTTGCTGCTTTTAGCACCAACCCAACTCTCATTTCCAGAGTACTCAGACTTGGAAGCCTTCAGAATAACTCAACGTGTGCCTCTGCTTCCTCATCTATGGGCAAACTTTGATTTTTGTCTGTTATCCATAATCCTTTTGCTTAATATCATATAAATTTAATTCCTATCATATTTACTTTCTGTCTGTCCTTATGGATTTCCTGTTCCTTAAACTATAAATCTATATGATTTTTAATCAATATTGGATATAAAATGAAGGGAACTGTTTTAAACTCTTGTTCTTTTTTTCACTTCTTTTTTTACTGTTAATTTTTTAATTAGATATATTCTTTATTTACATTCAAATCCTATCCCCTTTCCTAGTTCCCCCCTAAAAAAAAACCCTAACCCATCTCCCCTCCCCCTGCTCACCAATTCACCCACTCCTGTTTCCCAGTCCTGGCATTCCCCTATACTGGGGCATCGAGTTTTCTCAGGACCAAGGGCCTCTCCTCCCTTTGATATCCAACAAGGCCATCCTCTGCTACACATGTAGCTGGAGCCAAGGATCCCTCCATGTTTACTCATTGGTTGGTGGTTTAGTCCCTGGGAGCTCTGGGGGTACTGGTTGGTTCTTACTGTTGTTCCTCCTATGGGGCTGCATAGTCCTTCAGCTTCTTGGGTCCTTTCTTTTTTTTTTTTTTTTTTTTTTTTTCTGAGGGTAGACCAGGAATTTTTTTTTTAATTTTTTTTATTCGATATAATTTATTTACATTTCAAGTGATTTCCCCTTTTCAACCCCCCCCCCACTCTCCGAAAGTCCCATAAGCCCCCTTCTCTTCCCCTGTCCTCCCTCCCACCCCTTCCCAGTTCCCCGTTCTGGTTTTGCCGAATACTGTTTCCCTGAGTCTTTCCAGAACCAGGGACCACTCCTGCTTTCTTCTTGTATCTCATTTGATGTGTGGATTATGTTTTGGGTATTCCAGTTTTCTAGGTTAATAACCACTTATTAGTGAGTGCATACCATGATTCACCTTTTGAGTCTGGGTTACCTCACTTAGTATGATGTTCTCTAGCTCCATCCATTTGCCTAAGAATTTCATGAATTCGTTGTTTCTAATGGCTGAATAGTACTCCATTGTGTAGATATACCACATTTTTTGCATCCACTCTTCTGTTGAGGGATACCTGGGTTCTTTCCAGCATCTGGCAATTATAAATAGGGCTGCTATGAACATAGTAGAGCATGTATCCTTATTACATGGTGGGGAATCCTCTGGGTATATGCCCAGGAGTGGTATAGCAGGATCTTCTGGAAGTGAGGTGCCCAGTTTTCAGAGGAACCGCCAGAGCTACTTTTAAGGGTTACTGGTGTAGTAAAATGTCTGTTCTTGGAAGAGATGCTCTCAAGCTTCATCAAGTTTCTCTTAAGGAATAACAAAACAGGCCCTGGAGAAGTGGCCTGTTTTTGATGTTATTTTTATGTTTGTGTGGTTATCTTCTTTTGGGTTTCTTGAAAGATTATTTTCTTGCTTTTTCTGCAGTGTAATTTCCCTCCTTGTGTGAGCATTTTTTATCAATTATCCTTTGTAGGACTGAATTTGTAGAAAGATATTGTGTAAATTTGTTTTCATCATAGAATATCTTGCTTTCTCCATCCATGATAATTGAGAGTTTTGCTGGGTATAGTAGTTGGGGCTGGCATTTGTCTTCTCTTAGGGTCCTAATGATATCTACCCAGGATCTTCTATCTTTCATAGTCTCTGGTAAGATGCCTGGTGTAATTCTGACAGGTCTGCCTTTATATGTTACTTGACCTTTTTCCCTTACTGCTTTTAATATTCTTCTTTGATTAGTACATTCTGGTGTTTTGATTATTATGTGACAGGAGGAATGTCTTTTCTTGTCCAATGTATTTGAAGTTCTATAGGCTTCTTGTATGTTCATGGGCATCTCTTTCTTTAGGTTAGGGAAGGTTTTTGTCTATAATTTTGTTGAAGATGTTTACTGGCCCTTTAATCTTCACTTTCATCTATACGTCTTATCCTTAGGTTTGGTCTTCTCATTGTGTCCTGGATTTCCTGGATGTTTTGGGTTAAGACCTTTTTGCATTTTGCATTTTCTTTGACTGTTGAATCAATATTTTCTATGGTATCTTATGCACCTGAGATTTTTCTCTTCTATCTCTTGTATTCTGTTGTTGATGCTTGCATCTATGACTCCTGATTTCTTTCCTAGGTTTTTTATCTCCGGAGTTGTCTCCCTTTGTGATTTCTTTATTGTTCTTTTTTCTATTTTTAGATCCTGGATGGTTTTGTCCAATTCCTTCATCTGTTTGGTTATGTTTTCCTGTTATTAAGGGTTTTTTGTGTTTCTTCTTTAAGGGCTTCTACCTGTTTACCTGTGGTTTTCTGTATTTCTTTAAGGGAGTCATTTATGCACTTCTTGAATCCCTCTACCATCATCATGGGATGTGTTTTTAACTCAGAGTCTTGCTTTTCTGGTGTGTTGGGGTATCGAGAACTTGCTCTTGTGGGAGAACTGCATTCTGATGATAACCAGGTAGCCTTGGTTTCTGTTGCTTGTGTTCTTAAGCTTGCTTTTCATCACTGATTATCTATTTTGCTGATCTTGCTGTCTTTGACCATGGCTTGTCTGTCCTGTAAGCCTGTGTGTCAGTGCTCCTGGGAGATCAGTTCTCTTCATGAGGAATTGAGGTATAGAGAGCTGTGGAACAGGGTTAGCTCTAAGCTCCCAGGTATGTAGGCACTCCTGGGAGACCAACTCTCTCCTGGCAGTATTTGTGTATGTAATTCTGTGGCCCAGGATCAGCTCTGAGCACAAATGGAAATTAGAAGCCTTACAGAAACTTGGTAATTGTATGAGGTCCCATTTGTTAATTCTTGATCTTAGAGCATAAACTATTGGTGTTCTGTTGAGGAAATTTCCCCCAGTGCCCATGTGCTCAAGGCTCTTCCACAGTTTCTTTCTTATTAGTTTCAGTGTGTCTGGTTTTATGTGAATGTCCTTGATCTACTTGGAGTTGAGCTTAGTATAAGGAGATAAGAATGGATCAATTTGTATTCTTCTGCATGCTGACCTCCAGTTGAACCAGAACCATTTATTGAAAAGGCTATCTTTTTTCCACTAGATGGTTGCAGCTCCTTTGTCAAAGATCAAGTGACCAAACGGCAACCAACAAATTGGGAAATGATCTTTACCAATCCTACATCCAACAGAGTGCTAATGTCCAAGAACTCAAGAAGTTAGACTCCAGAGAGTCAAATAACCCTATTAAAAATGTGGTACAAAGCTAAACAAAGAACTTTCACGTGAGGAATATCAAATGACTGAGAAGCACCTAAAGAAATGTTCAACATCCTTAGTCATCAGGGAAATGCAAATCAAAACAACCCTGAGTTTTCACCTCACACCAGTCAGAATGACTATGATCAAAGACTCAGGAGAAAATAGGTGCTGGCAAGGATGTGGAGAAGGACGAATACTCCTCCACTGCTGGTGGGGTTGCAAGCTGGTACAACCACTCTGGAAATCAGTTTGGCAGTTCTTCAGAAAACTGGGCATGATACTACCGAAGGACCCTGCTATACCACTCCCAGGCATATACCCAGAGGATTCTAAAGCATGTAATAAGAACACATGCTCCACTATGTTCACAGCAGCCCTATTTATAGGAAACAGAAGCTGGAAAGAACCCAGATGTCCCTCAATGGAGGAATGGATACAGAAAATGTGGTATATTTACACTATGGAATACTACTCAGCTATTAAAAGCAATGAATTCATGAAATTTTTAGGCAAGTGGGTGGATCTGGAGAATGTCATCCTGAGTGAGGCGACTCAATCACAAAAGAACACACAAGGTATGCACTTACTGATAAGCGGATATTAGCCCAGAAGCATGGAATACCCAAGAAACAATTCACATATCAAATGATACCCAAGAAGGAAGGAAGGAGAGGCCAGTGGTCCTGGAAAGGCTCAGTGCAGCAGTGTAGGGGAATACCAGGACAGGGAAATTGGAAGTGGGTGATTAAGGAGCAGGGGAAGGAAAGAAGGCTTATGGGACTTTCAGGGAGGGGGGAATCCGGGAATAGGAATATCATTTGAAATGTAAATAAAGAATATATGGAATTAAAAAAAAAAGAAAAGAAATTGGAAGCCACTCTTGGTTCATACAGAGTTCAGGGGGGGTTCCACTGAGCAGCAGGGGAGGTCCTACATGTACTCACAGGCCTGTTCGCACTCATGGGAGACTAACTATCTCCCTGTGCCACCTGGGTATGGTGCCTGTGGCAGAGGAATATCTCTAACCTCAGACTAGACTCTGGTTCTTAACACTGGTGTTTGATCTAGAAACTTTCTAGATCTTTGCTTTCATAAAGTGATATTTATTAATATTTTTAAATGAATTCTTCCTTTTGTTTTTGTGCTGAGAAACATTTCTATAAATCAGTTCCATGTTTTATTTTATATTTTGCCAGATGCTTGATTTTAGATTTTCCACAAATTGCTCTATATTTTTTCGATGTATTTTTATCTTATTCGATATATTTTTTATTTACATTTCAAATGATTTCCCCTTTGCAGGTCCCCCACTCCTGAAAGTCATATAAGCCCCCTTCCCTCTCCCTGTTCTCCCACCCACACCTTCCCACTTCCCTGTTCTGGTTTTGCCTTATACTGCTACACTGAGTCTTTCCAGAACCAGGGGCCACTCCTCCATTCTTCTTGTACCTCATTTGATGTGTGGACTATGTTTTGGGTATTTCAGTTTTCCAGGCTAATATCTACTTATTAGTGAGTGCATACCATGATTGAGCTTTTGAGACTGGGTTACCTCACTTAGTATGATGTTCTCCAACTCCATCCATTTGCCTAAGAATTTCAAGAGTTCATTGTTTCTAATGGCTGAATAGTACTCAATTGTGTATATATACCACATTTTTTTGCATCCATTCTTCTGTTGAGGGATACCTGGGTTCTTTCCAGGTTCTGGCTATTATAAATAGGGCTGCTATGAACATAGTGGAGCATATATCCTTATTACATGCTGGGGAATCTTCTGGGTATATGCCCAGGAGTGGTATAGCAGGATCTTTCGGGAGTGACATGCCCAGTTTTCTGAGGAACCGCCAGACTGATTTCCAGAGTGGTTGTACCAATTTACAACCCCATCAGCCGTGGAGGAGTGTTCCTCTTTCTCCACATCCTCACCAACACCTACTATCTCCTGAGTTTTTAATCTTATCCATTCTGACTGGTGTAAGGTGAAATCTCAGGGTTGTATTGATTTGCATTTCCCTGATGACTAATGAAGTTAAGCATTTTTTAAGATGTCTCTCTGCCATCTGATGTTCTTCAGGTGAGAATTCTTTGTTTAACTCTGTACCCCATTTTTAATAGGGTTATTTGGTTTTCTGGGGTCTAACTACTTGAGTTCTTTGTATATATTGGATATTAGCCCTCTATCTGATGTAGGGTTGGTGAAGATCTTTTCCCAATTTGTTGGTTGCCAATTTGTTCTTTTGATGGTATTCTTTGCTTTACAGAAACTTTGTAATTTTATGAGGTCCCATTTGTCAATTCTTGATCTTAGAGAATAAGCTATTGGTGTTCTGTTCAGGAACTTTCCCCCTGTACCGATGTCCTCAAGGGTCTTCCCCAGTTTCTTTTCTATTAGCTTCAGAGTGTCTGGCTTTATGTGGAGGTCCTTGATCCATTTGGAGTTGAACTTAGTACAAGGAGACAAGGATGGATCAATTCGCATTCTTCTGCATGCTGACCTCCAGTTGAACCAGCACCATTTGTTGAAAAGGCTATCTTTTTTCCATTGGATGTTTTCAGCCTCTTTGTCGAGGATCAAGTGGCCATAGGTGTGTGGGTTCATTTCTGGATCTTCAATCCTGTTCCATTGATCCTCCTGCCTGTCACTGTACCAATACCATGCAGTTTTTAACACTATTGTTCTGTAGTATTGCTTGAGGTCAGGGATACTGATTCCCCCAGAATTTCTTTTGTTGGTGAGTATAGTTTTATCTATCCTGGGTTTTTTGTTATTCCAGATGAATTTGAGAATTGCTCTTTCTAACTCTATGATGAATTGATTTGGGATTTTGATGGGGATTGCATTGAATTTGTATATTGCTTTTGGCAAAATGGCCATTTTAACTATGTTAATTCTGCCGATCCATGAGCAGGGGAGGTTTTTCCATTTTTTGACGTCTTCTTCCATTTCCTTCTTCAGAGTCTTGAAGTTCTTTTAATACAGATCTTTCACATGTTTGGTAAGAGTCACCCCAAGGTACTTTACACTGTTTGTGGCTATTGTGAGGGATGTTATTTCCCTAATTTCTTTCTCAGCGTGCTTATCCTTTGAGTATAGGAAGGCTACTGATTTGCTTGAGTTGATTTTATAACCAGCCACTTTGCTGAAGTTGTTTATCAGCTGTAAGAGTTCTCTAGTGGAGTTTTTTGGGTCACTTAGGTAGACTATCATATCATCTTCAAATAATGATAGTTTGACTTCTTCCTTTCCAATTTGTATCCCTTTGACCTCCTTATGTTGTCTAATTGCCCAAGCTAGAACCTCAAGTACAATATTGAAAAGATAAGGAGAAAGTGGGCAGCCCTGTCTAGTTTCTGATTTTAGTGGGATTGTTTCACGTTTCTCTCCCTTTAGTTTGATGCTGGCTACCGGTTTGCTGTATATTGCCTTTACTATGTTTAGCTATGGGCCTTGAATTCCTGTTCTTTCCATGACTCTAAGCATGTAAGGATGCTGAATTTTGTCAAATGCTTTTTCAGTATCCAATGAAATTACCATGTGGTTTTTGTTCTTTGAGTTTGTTTATGTAGTGGATTGCATTGATGGATTTCGGTACATTGAACCAAACTTGTATCCCTGGAATAAAGCCTACTTGATCATGGTGGATGATCGTTTTTAGGTGTTCTTGGATTCTGTTGGCAAGAATTTAATGAGTATATTTGCATTGATGTTCATAAGGGAAATTGGTCTAAAGTTCTCTTTCTTTGTTGGATCTTTGTGTGGTTTTGGTATCAGAGTAATTGTGGCTTCATAGAAGAAACATAGTGTTCCTTCTGTTTCTATTTTGTGGAATAGTTTGAAGAGTATTGGTGTTAGGTCTTCTTTGAAGGTCTGATAGAATTCTGCACTGAAGCCATCTGGTCATGTGCTCTTCTTTTTTGGTTGGAAGGCTTTCTATGACCCTTCTATTTCTTTAGGGGTTATGGGACTGCTTAGATGATCTATTTGGTCCTGATTTAATTTTGGTATTTGGTATCTGTCTAGGAAATTGTCCATTTCCTCCATATTCTCTAGTTGTGTTGAGTATCGGCTTTTGTAGTAGGATCTGATGATTTTTTTGAATTTCCTCAGTTTCTGTTGTTATATCCCCCTTTCCATTTCTAATTTTGTTAATTTGGATACTTTCTATGCCCTTTGGTCAGTCTGGCTAAGGGTTTATCTATCTTGTTGATTTTCTCAAAAAAACAGTTCCTGGATTTGTTGATTCTTTGTATGGTTCTCTTTGTTTCCACTTGACTGATTTCAGCCCTGAGTCTGATGATTTCCTGTCTTCTACTTCTCCTGGGTGAATTGGCTTCTTTTTGTTCCAGGGCTTTCAGGTGTGTCTTTAAACTGCTAGTGTATGCACTCTCCATTTTCTTTTTGTAGGCACTCAGCGCTATGAGTTTTCCTCTTAGCACTGCTTCATTGTGTCCCAAAGATTTGGGTATGTTGTGCTTTCATTTTCATTAAATTCTAAAAAGTCTCTGATTTCTTTCTTTATTTCTTCTTTGGCCAAGGTGTCATTGAGTAGAGTATTGTTCAGCCTCCCTGTGTATGTGGGTTTTCTGTTGTTTTTGTTGCCATTGAATACCACTCTTACTCCATAGTGATCAGATAGGAGGCATGGGATTAGTTCGGTCTTTTTATATTTGTTGAGGTCTGTCTTGTGACCAATTATATGGTCGATTTTGGAGAAGGTACCATGAGGTGCTGAGAAAAAGGTATATTCTTTTGTTTATGGTGAAATGTTCTATAAATATCAGTCAAGACCAATTGGTCCAAAGCTTCAATTAGTTCTAATGTGTCCCTGTTTAGTTTCTGTTTTCCTGATCAGTCCATTGAGGAAAGTGGAGTGTTAAAGTCACTCACAATTATTGTGTTAGGTGCAATGTGTGCTTTGAGCTTTAGTAAAGTTTCTTTTATGAATGAGGGTGCCCTTGCATTTGGCACATAGATGTTCAGAATTGAAAGTTCTTCTTGGTGGATCTTTCCTTTGACCAGCAAGAAGTATCCTTCTGTATCTCTTTTGATGACTTTAGGTTGAAAGTCAATTTTATCTGATATTAGAATGGCTACTCTGGCTCATTTCCTGAGACCATTGGCTTGTAAAATTGTCTTCCAGTCTTTTACTCTAAGGCAGTTTTTGTCTTTGACATTGAGGTGTGTTTCCTGTATGCAGCAAAATGTAGGGTCCTGGTTCCTTATCCAGGCTGTTAGTCTATATCTTTTTACTGGGGAGTTGAGTCCATTGACATTAAGAGATATTAAGGAATAGTGATTATTACTTCCTGTCATTTTCAATGTTATTTTTATATTTGAGTTGTTATCTTCTTTTGGGTTTGATGAAAGAAGGTAACTATCTTGCTTTTTCCAGGATGTAGTTTCCCTCCTTGTATTGGAGTTTTCCTCCTATTATTCTTTGTAGAGCTGGGTATGTAGAAAGATATTGTGTAAATTTGATTTTGTCATGGAATAGCTTGGTTGCTCCATCTATTGTGATTGAGAGTTTTGCTGGGTATAGTAGTCTTGACTGACTTTTGTGTTGTCTTAGAGTCTGCATGAGATCTGCTCAAGATCTTCTAGCTTTTATGGTCCCTGGTGAGAAGTCTGGTGTGATTCTGATAGGTCTTCCTTTATATTTCACTTGGCCTTTTTCTCTTGCTGCCTTTAATATTTTTTCTTTGTTCAGTACATTTGGCATTTTGATTATTATGTGACAGGAGGTATTTCTGCTCAGGTCCAGTCTGTTTGGAGTTCTGTAGGCTTCTTGTATATTCATGGGTATCTCTCTCTTTAAGTTGGGAAAGTTTTCTTCCATAATTTTGTTGAAGATATTTGCTGGCCCTTTCCGCTGTAAATCTTCACTCTCATCTATACCTATAATCCTTAGGTTTGGTCTTCTCATTGTGTCCTGGATTTCCTGGATGTTCTGGGATACAAGCTTTTTGCATTTTGCATTTTCTTTGACTGTTGAGTCCATGGTTTCTATGGTATCTTCAGCATCTGAGATTCTTTCTTCCATCTCTTGCATTCTGTTGTTGATATTTGCATCTATGGCCCCTGATTTTCTCTCAAGGTTTTCTATCTCCAAAGTTGTCTCCCTTTGTGATTTCTTAGTTGTTTCTACTTCTGATTTTAGATCCTGGATGGTTTTGCTTAGCTCATTCACTTGCTTGTTTGTCTTTTCCTGTAATTCTTTAAGAGATTTTTATGTTTCCTCTTTGATGACTTCTGTTTGACTCACCTTCTCCTGCATTTCTTTAAGTTTGTGTGTGTGTGTGTGTGTGTGTGTGTGTGTGTGTTTCTTCTTAATTGGCTTCTATCTCTTCAACCTTATTTTCCTGAATTTCTTTAAGTGATTTTTGTGTTTCCATTATACGGGTTTCTAGTTTATTCATGTTCCCCTGTATTTCTTTAAGAGATTCATTTATGTCCTTTTTGTGTTCTTCTAGCAACATCATGAACAGTGATTTTAAATCCAAGTCTTGTTTTTCTGGTGCGTTTGTGTAACCAGAACTTGCTGATATTGGAAAGTTTGGTTCAGATCCTGCCATATTCTGCCTAGATTTCTGTTAGTAGCGCTCCTGCATTTGCCCTTTGCCATCTTGTTCTTTGGCGTTAGCTGGTCTTGTCTCTGGCTGGTGTTTGTGCCTCCTGTGAGGTTGTAGGGCTATTTCTGCAACACTGGATGGCTGGGTTTCCCCTGTTACAGATTGCTGATGTGCTGTCCTCCTCTTGGGTGCCCTTGGAGCCCTACTGTGCCTTGCCCCAGGTTGTCTGTGTGAACCAGGCAGTGTCTGTTTGCTCCTTCAGTGAGTGCTGATGGTGTATGCTGCGGGACCTTTTCAGAGTGCTGCTCACTCTGCTGAGCAGCCAATCTCCCAACCAGGTTGGTGCACACAAGGCTAGCCTAGCTGCTGAGGCCCTGAGTCTAGGCAAAAGCCTGGCAGGCTAAGGCCCGAGCAACGTTCCCCTCAGGCTATGACTGTTAATTGGTTCTGTGAGGTGGCCAGGATGGTGGAGTATGTGTGTGTTCCCTGAAAGTTCTTGGAGAGTCTGCTAGGCTAACAACCTCCTGGCCTGGTTGGCATACAGATGGCCCACCAAGCAGCCCAGGGCCTGGGGTCAGTCCAGGGCCTGTCAGGCTTAGACACTCCCCCCACCCTCCCACACCCCACACCCCTGCTATGTTAGCCTTAGGCTATGACTCTTAGCTGATTTTGCCTGCTAGAACTCTTTGCAGTCCTGTAGTCAAAATGGCAATGCATGTGCCGGGCCAGGCAAACAACCTCCTGACTGGGTTGGCACACCGATGCCCCCCCCCCCACGAACAGCCCTGGGCCTGGGTGCAGGCCAACACCCATTGGGCTTAGACCCCCTTGGGTTATATTTCCATACCTTAGTCTGTCTGATTTCTCTGGCACCCGAGATCCAACATGGTGGAGAGACTCTCGTAACTGACTGGAGGGAGGAAGAGTTCTGATGTGGCTTCTGCGGGGTGAAAGGTGCTGTAAATCTGTCACCGCTTGCAGCCCGGATGGCCAGCGAAGGTCAGTGGTAGTGGGTGCAAGGCCTGCCTGGGCCCTGTCACCTTGGTTCCACTGCTGATAGTCCTTCCGCTGGATCAGCTGCTGCTGCCGCTGCTGCTTCCGCTGCCACTGCTGCCACACAAATTGCTCTTTAAATATTTGATCAACATCCTATGATTCGTTAAATAATTCATTTACTACTATTTGGTTATGCTTCATTTATTGCCATCCAATTCTTACCAATTCTTGGATTTATTCAAGAATAGTTTGGCTAATTCATGGATGTGTTGATTTGCTGTGTTCCTGTATGTAGAAACCACACTATTTACATCCCTTTACTCGTTCCTTCCTGTATTCCTTCCATCTTTCTTTTCTATCTTTTAACTTATCTAAAAAACATTGTTATAGGACATTCCCACTCACAAATTAATCTAATCCAAAGACTTCCTTTATTTCATTATCCTCTACTTTTATCTTTTAAAAGAAGCAAAAATGAACCCTCTGAAAACCTTGTATGAGGACAGAGAGATCATCTGGTGTCAAGGATGTTTTCAGTTCTATTTTAAAGCACAAAGAGAGATCATTACTTTATGATCTGGCTAGCCTGGAAGAAGCTGAATTTAAAATGTGTAGCTTCTTTATTTGAACTCATTTCCAGGTATTCTGGAAGAATAGTGAGCTTGATCTAATCAAGCAAAACTTGCTTCTTAATTTTCTTGAAATTTATTTAACCTTCAATTGTTCCATTTTCATTAGTTATTCAGCTCACTGATTTTAATTCCACCTGCAGATCTTGTTTAATTTCTTTCTCTGCTATCGTTAGTCAAATATTTTTCTACCCTGTGGCAGGAGATGCCTGCTGTGCTGGCATTTGTGGTAAAAGCTTGAGGAAGAACAAGAGGTTAGGATCAAAACAAGCAGGGTGGATTCATGGAGTTAATCATGTCTTCCCAAAATCATATGTGGAAACCTGAGCCTATAGTTTTACTGTGATTTTTGTTAGGGCCTTGAAGGAAGTTATTGAGATAATATGATAAAGGTGGGTCATATCCAATATGAGTTTTTTTTCTAAGAAAAGAAAGAGACATTGGTGATTGTCGTGCACATGGAAGAAAGGCCATTTGAGCATCCAGCAAAAAGAAAAGCTTTTGTAAGCCAAAGAGGACTGCCTCTTGAGAAATCAAATTTGCCAACATTTTGTGGTATATTTCCAGATGCTAGAACTGTAGAAAATAAGTTACTTGTATGTACCTTACCAAGTTTGTGGTATTTGTTATGACAAGCCAAGATGACTAATAGTAATAGGTAGATTAAAGGGTATATATTACTTCAAGTTCACCGACATAATTAGAATAAGAATCATACTTTATGCCTTAAAAAAATAGTACCTACAGTCTAGTAAACCAGCTTCATGAATACATAAAGCAGAGTAATGTAGATTTTAAAACTCGTATTACTCTTTAAATTATTTTTAACATAAAACCATATATTGTACATTGACCAGATTATCCTCCATGTCACCCGCCTTCTTTCTTAGTTACTCCCTTTACTCCACTTTGTTACCCTTGACAATTTTGCTTTACATGTCATAAATACAGACATAATTCTATAATGTTCTATAAAATCTAGGATGCCAAGATGAGAAAAAACACATGATACTTATATTTCTATTATCTTTAGTCATGTCCATTTTCCTGCATAGAGATATAGATATATAACTGTTTTCTTCCTTATTGTTGAATAATTATATATACATATCCTATTGTCCTCATGTACTTCTGTCTTTGTACATGTATCCTGGTTCTTTAACATAGCTATTTTTAATGACATGATAATAAACACTAATATGAAATGTCTCTGTGATACCTTGACAGGATTCACTTAACTAAATGCTCACAGCAGTATAATTTTGTCATGGAGTAAACCTATTTTATGCTTTTTGAAAACCTCCACATTGACATACATGGGTACTGGACTCTTTTATAGTCCCATTCACCAGCAGTATGTAAGCACTCTTTTTTGTCAACATCCTTGACAGCATATACTTTTTTTGCTTTTATTTTTTGTGTTTTTCATGATTTCATTTTTCAAATTTAGTTTTAAAATTTCATACCTGTGTACTGTATTCATGTTTTTTGCTTTCTCCCTCTTATGCCTCCAACCTTCCTCACTCTCTTTCTCAAATTCATGATCTCTTTGGTTTTTATTATTGAAAGTATACATATATTACAAAATTATAAATATAATTTGCTAAATCTACTTAGTGTTGCTCATATGTATATCTTTTTTAGGAATGACCACTTGATATTAGATAACCAACTAAGGGACTCATTCCAAGAAAAGATTAATTTACTTCCTCTTAGCAGCCATTAATTTCTTGTAGCTCTTCATCTAGGGGTGGGTTCTAATGAGATTTCCCTCACCTGTGTTAGTGTGTCAACAGGTATTGAAATTATCCAGCTCTTGATTGGACAGCTATATTGTTAGCTAAGTTTCCATAGGTGTAGTTTTGTCTATTATATCTAGAAAACTTCTAAATCCTGAATGGCCACTACAGAAGAGACAGCATGACACAGTTCATGTACCAGTGCTGACAGGTACTTGGCATAAGGCTTGTTTGTATAATAATGTAGATAATTTACCTTATGTTCCCTCTTTGGGAAAAATTCTCCCTGACAAGTTTATTGGGAAATGTTTTCCTTGCTAAAGTTAATGACTCCATGATAATTAGAAATAGCACAAGTCTGGGGAGTGAGGGTGTGACTAATATCCTTAGAAAAATGGCAAACATTTTGACCTGTAGGACAGCCTCTAAGGCTGTGGGTAAGAGCTCTGAAAACACAAGTTCAAATTGTACAATTTCTCAACTATTCAAAATATAAAGATGCAATATGAATTGTACAAGGGAATTCACAGTCCTAAAAAAAAAGAGGTGGCATTATGAGTCAGCTTGTCATAAAGATATTTAAAAAAGAAGATAAAGAGTTATAGGGAGTAGTGATTGCAGGGCAAGATCCTACCCATCTAGCTTATTGTTATTGCTTACAAATGCAGGCAGATTCTTGAGTTCAAGGTCAGCCAGATTCCATCCAGTTAGCTTATTGTCTATGCTTACAAAGGCAGGAAGATTTCTGAATTCATTTGCTATGTTAAAAAAAAATGTACTTGCTGTCTTTTCTAAGAATCAAGGAGCTAAGATCATAAAATACTAACCTCTGGGTTACTAAAAAGGGAACCTGGAGTTGATGGTTGAATTGATATACAAATAGAAGACTAGGGCTTTGTCTGTAAGAGCCGAGCTGTCTGAAGATATTTGAAGAGTTGTTTCAATCATAACAGAGCTGTCAGTTTGTACTAAGGATCAAGTTCAAGTCATTTCTTCCACCACTCCCAAACACCCCTCTTCCGAGCTGAGGCTGGATGTTGGCAGAAAAAAAAGAGTGCAGCAAATTTTGGTCCTCTGGCTCTGACAGTTTTTTCACCCCTTCTTCCACCATGTTCTCTGAGCCCATATAAAGGAGTTGTGTTCTGGAAGTATCAGTTAAGTCTTGGAACTACAGTCAATTTTCTCTTCATTTTGTTGCTCATCCTTTAATGGCTATTATCTCTTGAAAAATGAAGCTTCCTTGATGATGGGTGATTCCTATACTTATCTTATATGTATATAAGGATACATATTTAGAATATGATAGGAATTATACATATTTAGGAAAGTGGCCATAGCAGGCTCTCCTCTAATACAATGAGTTCACTAGAAATACAGAGTTAGCTAGGCTTCCAATATAAATTATGAATTCTCTTCTCTGAGGATGCCTTAAGTCCCATGCACATGCTTGGTTACCATTAAGGCATAAGAGCCACTATGGCACATTCTGGGATATTGTCATGTTGGCCATTGTTGTGACTTTTAGCCAGTACAAAAAAAAAAAAAAAAAAAAAAAAGGTGTAACTATCAACTGATCTTCTTTTCTCTTAATAGTTTGCATAGCACCTTTGAATACAGTGAAAGAATTCCCAGGGAAAAGGTTTTCAGGCTAGATCCAGCTTGATTCCTCTGAATCCTGAATCTGAAGTACCTGATGTCTCTAGCAATAAGGACTTACCTCTCCAGACCCTAGGAAGCAATCAGAGAAAACAGTGATAGCTTACATTGTCTGGGAAGCTGCTTATACTAGCTCAAAGGAGGTTTTGTTTAGTCTCCAGCTCAAAGAAAACATTACCACACTACCTGGTATAACTGTATTCAAACTGTACAAACACATATATCCTCACTTGTGTGTATTATACATTATTTTAGATAAGTATAAAACATTATTATTCCCTGTGACTTTTTCAAATATCCTTAATGCTTTTTATCCCTCCTCTCCCCATCTGTATTGTCTTCCTTTCCTTTTTTACTGATCACACTGTGGCTCTGGTAAGATAACCATAAATAAGATCGCTCTGTAAGCTTTGATTTGCATTTCTCTGGTCATTAGTGTGGCGGGACATTTTTTTCATGTTTATTTCTCTTTTGTATTTCATCTTTTGAGAACTGTGGTCATTTTATCAGTCTACCTATTAATTGGGCTGTTTTATTTCTTTAGTATTCTGAATCTTGGTATATCTTAAATAGAAATCCCATTTCAGATGTGTAACTGGCAAAGGTTCTTCCCATCCTGTGGCTGACTCCTATAACAGATATTAGCTTTTTAGTTTCATTTGCTAATTGCTCATATTATTTACCAATCACTGGAATTCACTGAGGAACAATGAACTTTACCCTAAGTGGGGGGAATTATGGCTAACACAGGTCTAGAATTCCCATTCAAGGGCTGAGAGGGGAGGGCTCAATTCCTTCCTTTTGATTTATTAAAAATTGACTGGACTGGGGCAAAAGATGCTCCATAGTCTTGTCTGGGAATTATGGTGGCTGGTGGCCCCACCTGTCTTAGGTCAGAATCCTAGACTCTTTCTCTTACCCACCTTTAGAAAAGCATGTGCAGCTTGTTTGTGTTTATTTGCACAAGCACGGCCTTTAGCATTTATTATAAATAAACAAGACCTATAGGCACAAGTTTCTGTTTTAGGTTGGTGAAAGGTCTCAGGATTTCATTTATCCATCTCTGGCATGCAGGCCTTTATCACACACCTTTTTTCCCAATAGCAGACCAAAGCCACATGTAACTGAATATATGCACTCAGTGCATTTCTTCATAGAGGTGGAAAATTGTTGTGGTGTGTCACTGAGCCAAGTGAGCCTGGGTGGAGACAACCAGGCTGCTTAACATACAAGGTCAGAAGCTAGAAGCAAACAGCTTTAACTTGTCTGTGGATATCCCTAGGTATCCAGTTCAGTTGCAAATTAGCAACTTTCAGACACAAAGCCTGGTTTCCCAGTGTGGAGGAAGTGGCTTTAAGAATCAGCAGATAGGCTGTTTTTTTCAGGTGAGCAACAGAAATCATACTTACTAGAAGATCCAGGATCTGTGTCCACTTGATGAACCAATCTTTCTGGCAGTCATTAGGCTGCATCATCTTTTTTGTGAAACAACACAAACAGAAGAATCTCTTCCACATATTAAAACAGTGTCTGGGTCATTCCATGTATTAATTAGAGGGTCCCATCATTTAACCATGGCATAATAATTGGAAGTGACAGGATTCCAGTGGTGATCCACTACAGACTGACCTTTAGCATCAGTTTGCAAAAAATTCAAAACAAATAAGACAAAAGCAATATGTGCTTTTGGCGATCTTGGAGGGTATAATTCACCCCCTTTTGTTTTTAAAAGCTAATTTTTCAGAGTGTGATGTGCACACTTACCAATTCCTTGACCTGGATTCTTTACAAAATGATATAAAGTTGTTGCCAGTATAAGTTGACCCATTATCTGTCTTAATGACTTTAGGTAATCCCATAGTATTAAAGGCTTGTAAACAATGATCAATTACATTTCTAGAGGCCTCTCCTGTATGCAGAGAAGCAAAAGGAATCCTGAACAAGTATCCATGCAAACATGAATTTATTTTAATTTTACAATAGTCTTCATATCAGATCCAGAACCTATCAATCTTTTAAAGCTTTTTCCTTCAATTGTTAATTTAAGGTTAGGTCTCTTACTAGTAATAGATTGAACCCAATACACATCAGAGGATCCAAAGCCATTCTGTACTCTCTTACTCTTAAGGATTCTGGAAGGTAGTGGATGCAAGGGAACTAAAATAAGTTGAGTAATTCTTTGGTTACAGTTATAATATCATGAGGGGAAGCAGTCTTAAATTTTAATTTCTCCCACATAATCATTTTCTATGACACCTGGATAAATCTACAGTCCTTTTACAATGGTACTGCTTTATCCTAGAAGCAATCCTCAAGTTTCTGCACACAAAGGTCCAGAAACCCCTATAGGCAGAGTCTGAATTCCCATTTCTGGACTTAATACTGCATGGTAAGTGGAATAGAGGTCCAATCCTGCGCTTCCTGGTATTGCCCTGATAAGTTCAAAAATGGATTTCCCTGGCCTGGCAGCAGCTTCATGGTCCCATAAGCTGCTTGCTGTGGGTGTCTGTGGGCCTGAAGCTGGCCCCTCTGCCTGATTCCCTGAATATCTGTCTTAGATTTACAATCCTTGACCCAGTGATTATCTTTCCTGCATTGAGGATAAACTCCTGGGGCATAACCTGTTTGCCTGCTTACAGTGCCTCTGTTCCTAGGACAATCATTTCTAAAATGACACAAACCTCCACATTTAAAAGACACTTTATTCCCTTGTCTCTATGAGAGTATCTCTTGCACAGTGGTTCTTTGCAAAGCTGTAGCCATGGCTAGACCTTGATTGTATGAAGGCCCAATCACTACATAAAGGAGAATATACCTACAGCTAAGTCTGTGCCTTGTAAGATAGAATAGTGGCACAACTAGCTGCATTAGCATTCTCATAAGCCAACTGTGTAACAAAAAGACTTCCTGCTTGAGAATCTCCAAAAATTCTACTCGCTGCTTTTAATACCCTATCCATAAAATCCTGAAAAAGTTCATCAGGAGCCTGTCTTAGGCTACCTAAATTTCCACTGAGATCTCCTTTAGTTGGTAAATGATTCCATGAGTGGCAGGCAGCCATTGCAACCTGCGCATACACTCCAACAGAAAACCCAATCTGATTAGCATTACCTTCAGATTGACCTTCTCCTAAAAGCATGTTAGCATCTCAATCTGGATTACCTGTCTGAGTATTCATCATGGGAGTTCTCTTACTAGCTTCAAGCCATTCAGAACTCCAGAGTAAGAAATCTCCTCCTGACAAAGTAGCCTTACATAGAGTCTTCCAATCTTGGGAGTTTAAATTTGATCCCATCAAAGTATCCAACAAAGCTTGTGTAAAAGGAGCCAAAGGGCCATACTGTGCTACAGCTACTTTTAATTCTTTTATAGCTTTGAACTCCAAGGTCTGATATTGTCTAACTCTATTGTTCTGCTGGTCCATTATCTCAACAATAGGGAAGGACAGTAAGTCACATGTATCCTGCCCTTTCCCTCCAGCCTGTCTTATGACTCTTTTTAGCACTTATTGTTGCCTCTAAGAATCACTGCTCTTTCCTGCACTTCATACCCTTCTTAACTCCTGTAGCTCATTATTCAACTGCTGCATCATAATTTCAAACTCCAATTTATGTAGCTGCTTATCCATCTGGATATCATCTTGTGGGGTAGAGGCCATAGGCAGAGCAGAAGGTATGCAAAGAGGCCAATCCTCATCATAATATTTGGCAGCTCCTTCATCTGAATTAGCTTACTCCTCTAATGTTAGGTCATCAGTAGTATCTTTATCTTTTTAGCTCAGGGTTGAGAAGACCCTTTTCTGAGAAAGTCCTCTCTGACAGGCATTCTTCCTGAGATTCTTCAAGTTGTTCCTGGGTACTGTCTGACACCTGCTGGGTCTCTTCATCAATAGAATCTTTTTTATAAGCATCCAGAGGCAGCCGGTAATATCTGCTGGGTGGTTTTAGAGTTTCTCCAATTTTTTCCTAGATTCTCTTATCTAAAGTTCTTCTCAAAACCATGGGCAACAAGAATCAATCTGATCTAAAATGTCTTCTATCCATTGTTCTTCAAACTCTACTCCTCTCCCCTGAAGCAGCTCTTGAAGGCTGCGGACAAATGCCTCTTTAGAAGTTCCCTGTCTCATTCC
Source organism: Apodemus sylvaticus (assembly GCF_947179515.1). Classification (NCBI taxonomy): domain Eukaryota; kingdom Metazoa; phylum Chordata; class Mammalia; order Rodentia; family Muridae; genus Apodemus; species Apodemus sylvaticus. The sequence goes on along the minus strand of NC_067474.1, from coordinate 9,153,861 downwards.
ACTGTCAACCCCGAAGTGAGGTCAGTGTTGGGTCAAAACTGTCCCACCTAGCCCATATCCTTCTGCACCAACAACAACAGCTTCAAAAAGATGGCATTTAAAACTAGCACTAGTATTTAGTGCTGTAGTTGCTCACCATGCAGGATATTGCCTTTTTCCATTTTCTGTGAAGCTCCACCAAGACAGGGTCCCTCAGGAGACCTTCCCATGTCCAGCCACACATTCAGGCACCAATCTGTAACTGCCCACAGTTACATCCAATGGGTTACCTGGAAGGGAAGCTGGGGATGTATGGGAAGGCAACGAGAGAAGAATGAGACCAAGACAACAGTTGCTGATCAAGGTCCCAAGGTTTAATGGAGGATTCTAAATTTAAAGTTTCAGGTGAGACCTCCTCACACAAGTTCCAAGGCCTGTTCAGGAGAACTGGTCTGACTGCTCAGTGGGCATTAGCTCCACTGCTCAGGTGGCTGGCTGGGTCACCTGCTTAATTCAGGAATTTGTATATCTGGAGGAACAATGAACTTTACTTTGGTCTGAGAGCTCCACCCTAGGTGTGGGGGATTATGGCAACACAGGTCTGGAATTCCCACTCAAGAGCTGGGAGGGAAAAGTACAGGCTTTCATGTGCCCATGGTCTCAAGTATCAGCACAACCACTTAGATCAGCATGTCCCAGGTGGCAGATCAGACGAGGGACATCCACTTATCCTTTAGTGGTAATTTAGGCCACAGACATTGACACAGACCCCGTCTGCATCAGGACCATGTATCCAGACATGACCCTTGACAGCAGCCCTGGCTAGGACCTCACCATAGCCTCCTCATAAGGGCCTAGTCCTCGCTTCCATTAAGTTCCACCTATCCTCTCAGTGCACAAACCCTATCATTTTGCTTTCTGTCTATCTCTCTACCACCTACCCCTTCTTTCCCATCTCTCCATTACACATTCTTCCATCATTGTGGCACCTACAGAAGATTCTTGATGGCTTTCTTCTAGACTTTGATTGGCTGTCTTTCTTCTGGCTTCCCCATCTAACATGACTGGGGCAATGTTTTAACAGAAGTTTTTAATAGGTCTTCTTTTTGTTTTTTTACATTATTTGTTTGCAACTGCTATAACGTAGCTCAAGCTGGCTCAGAAGTCACCATATATCTCATGGTGGTCCCAAACAGACTTTCTTCCTGATTCAGTGTCCTGAGCTTAGAGAGCTCAGGGATTGGTGGTTTCTTTTCACCTCCCTTTTCCCCCTGCATTAGGCCCATGGTTGACGGCTTGAAATCCCACCAATCCTCACTCTGGAGATCTCTGCCCTGAAAAACTCTACCGGCTGAGAAATCCTGTATAAACCCTGTCTTTTGGTCAATTCCCTCTTGCCAGCCACTCCTGGGTTCATCCCTCCTCCCCCTGAATCCATCCCTCCAGCAAATCTCTTCAATAAGATTTTCTTCCTACTGTGATTCTGTCATTAGAAGAAGCCAAGAAGCAATGATGGGAAGCAAAGAGTAGAAGAAGTAGAGCAGGGATGAGGCTCTGAGTTCCTCAGCTCAGCTGGGGATACCCTACTCTGCAATGCCTTTGCTGAGGAAGCTTCCTCTCCTCTGAGAGCCAGGTGGTTCGTGGTCTCCCATTTCCCAGGATGGCTTTCCATTTGAGCAGAAACACTTACACTTGCACATGTTGTTCCCCACTTGGAGACAACTATGGCTCTCCAATTTTACTGTTATAACCAGTTCTGCTTAAGTCACTCCCCTTGGGCTAAAGCTTTCTCAACTGGGAAATAAAGTTTGCATGAGATTGTCTGGATGCCAACGCTTACTGTGTGTGACATTTTAAAACACATCTTGCTTCCCAGGAGTGAATGCTTAACTTTTTATCATCTCCATAGTGCCCAGCACTTTGTCTCCACAGAGAGCACTTAGAGTATGAAAGGCTTGCCAGGAGACATCACAATGCATCAGAGAGGTAACACATGTTAAAAAAAAAAATGAAACAATCATCCCTATTAAAACCGTAACTTTGACTTCTCCAAGTATACACTGGTGAGTTTACTTATCTTTGTTTATATAGCACAAAAGTTATTAATTATATTTTTCTAAGGGATAGAACAAATGATACCACAAGCAACCCTTTTGAATTATAATTCACAAAGATGAGATTGACTTATTTTCTATAATATTTCAGCAATCTCAACCAAAAGAAAGTATACAAAACAATTCCTATACATGTTTAATCTATTTTCAGCAAGAAAAATTTTGCTGCTTAAAATAACAGTGTGTCATACTTAATGAACAATGCAAACCAAATACACCTGTGCTTAAGACCTATAAAATGTACAACTCTAACTAACATTTAAGCATGTGCTAAACTTGCCTGTATTTTTTTTTCAGAATTAATGGAAATACTAACTTCATATGGAGCCAGAACTCTGGGTCTGATGCTGCCAAGAAAAATAGATCTTTGAAGGGAAAAGCAGGTGGGAAACAAATGTCCTTCTGAAAACCATTCAATCATAACCCACTTAATGAAAATACTAGTAAAGTTTAATTGTTTGAGCCTCACAATTATGTTTTTTTATATCAAGGATATGGCATCTTTTGATAAAATGTTATCTCTCATCTCCCCAGAGTATAACTGAATTTTGGTCTATTTGTCAGGATTTAAATGACAATATTTTATACACTGGCTAAGAGATTAGTGGCTTCAATGATGAGATTAGTATGCTAAGCAGGCTGGATAGGAGTTCCTTGGGAAGGACATCAGTAGGATGCTCCAAGAAGAGAATGGTCTATCTTGGAGACTCTATGCTACAATAGTGAAGCTTTTCATGATTTGACTTGGATTCTTGATTCCCCTAAGCCATCTGTACCTCTCTCCATCATATAATCTGATGATACTGAATCAAATCACCGCCATCTGTTCTGCAACTTACTCTGCTCCATGCTTGAAAACCATATGTAACCTGTGAAAACAAATTCAAGAAATATTTCTTGGGGCTCTCCTTCACCCTGTGCCCCTGCATGAGACCTCTTTTATCCTGTGTCTCCAATACTTCACTTAGCCGTTTGTTCCATGTGGCCCCGCCTATAAAGCTCATTAGCATGACATTTCACATTTCAGTGTCTGTGGATCCCTAAAGCATAAAACAGTGCATGGCATAGTGGAAAATCAGAAAAATGTGTATTGAATATGTAGAAATATTTATTTATGGAAGAATCCATGCCAAATATGTAAAGAACAGAATACTCCCCTATGCTTAAAGTAGTTTTCAAAGACTTAAAAATAAAAATTTTCTGTTGAAACATTTCTCTCACACTTGGTAAAGGAAAAGAATTTTGGTGATTAATAATTTGGTTCTATGACCTCTGTTAGCCTATTTTACCCAAAAAATTATGTAATGTATACTTTCAGATTCAGAAAGGAATGGTGTGCTGCCTTAAGTCAAGTGGTCCACAGTCTGTCCTGTATTCCATCTAAGCTGAACACAAAGCCTGTATAATAGGTAAAAATTGCATGACTTGTTATTGCCTCAAAATTTGGGACTAGCTTCAAAGATTTGGGATGACAACATATTTAAGTGATATTGCTGTCACAGCAGATCATTTTGGAGGATGTAATACTAAGTAGTCAGTGATTATTAAGTTTCACTATTCTCAGGTCCCTAACTATAAACCTCAGTCCTCTACTGCAGAGAGTTTTCAGAGAATAAATTTTTCTAAGCAATCAATTTTAAAAGATAAAAACTGTATGTTTCCCATAAAATAAAATTCAAATGATAGCCCTCAAGCCCTGAAGAATTTTCTAAAATACCTCATGAATAATAACTATGAATGAGTCGGCATACATCCTTCCTAGGTTGCCTATTGTTCGAGGATTCTCTCACACAAACATGATGCACATTACTGCACACATCTCCAAAAGCATACAGTAAGCTTTAAAACAGTGTGTAAATGTAAAACAGTATTTAAAAAACATTAGAGGATAGTCACAAAAAGCATTCTTTGGGTTTATGTTTTATATCATCCTCCTGTCTACACTGTTCAATATCTCCAATGTAAGGTGACTTTCTGTGCTCCTGAGTTATCCACTGTATCCAAATGTTGGGAGTGAGTACAGACTCATATATGACAGACTGTATAACAATGATTATTTTAGCAATATTTCCAGACTTGGTGTGTATTATTTTTCTTCCTGGAGTTAGTCCTATGATTATTGTCAGCAATAATGAGGCAATTATCATACGAACAAAAATTGATATTTTAAATCATGACTTGGGGGCTTCTTTCCCAAGATTACACAGCCCCACTATGGGCTTTTCATGGGGGCAGCATGTAATTACAAAATGTACAGTAATCTATTCCCACCATGGGCTAGGATGCAGAACAGGAGAAGACAGATCTTGTTTTCACCAATTCCTTTCTAGAGCTTGTCTAAGGGCCTTCCATGACACTTTCCTAGGTAAAGGTCTAATGAGTTCCCTGAAGCACAACCCTAAGGAGTCATATGTCAAACATTAGACACATGACTCCTTAGGTGACACCCAAACTCACGACAGTGACCTGAGCAAATGCATTCATAACCTCAGGTGCAAGCATTTTGCAAACTATTCCTCAATTTTATTTACCTTTATTACATTGTTATTATTTTCAAAAATGTGTCATAAATATATTTGGATCACATTTATTCTTCTCGGAGCCTTCCCAGAGTCTCCCTATACATTCAGCTTCTCTCTCTGTCTCTCTCTGTCTCTGTCTTTGTCTCTCTCTCTCTCTCCTCTCTCTCTCTCTCTCTCTCTCTCTCTCTCTCTCTCTCTCTCTCTCTCACATATTTGTGTGTGTCTCTGTGTGTGTGTGTCTGTGTGTGTCAAAAAAAAAGCCAGATAAAACCAAAAAAAAAAAAAAAAAGGCAAAAACAAGCAAGCAAACTCACCAAACTATACCCAAAACTAGGCATCAAAAGCATCATGGAGTACATTCTGTGTGGGTAACGGCCCCCCTGAGCGTGAATGAGGCCTGCCCTGCAGAGCGGCTGAACAACCCGCATACGTGGAACCTTATGAGACATTTGTGCTCTTCCTTGCAGTTCCACAGGAGTCCATTTGTTCCTTTTATGTCTTAAATACACTTGCATTAAAAAGTAAGGTGTCTCTTAGTAGATCATATCAGACTTGTTTTTCTGAGATTATCATATAATTACATGATTTCTCCTTTTCTTTCACCCCTTCAAAGCTTTCCATGTACCCCTCCTTGCTCTTTTTTCAAGTTCATAGCCTCTATTTTTATTAATCAATGTTACAAAAATCTGTCTATATAAACATGTTTTCCTAAATACATAAATACAACCTTTTCTGGCCATTTAATGCTACTTGTATTATGTTTTCAGGACTGACCGTTTGGTACTAGACAACCAATTGGTGCCTTTCCCCTGGGGAAGATATTTTCAATTCACATTTATTACTGATAGTAAAGTTATTGATTAAAATGTAAAATTTGTCCACTCATGAAGATGACTATGACTGTGGTCATCTATGATGATACCACGTGCTTACCTTTACTCTGTCTGATAAAGATTCTTCTCTCATTGAACATCCTTAATCTTGATATATATACCTTAAGGAGGCTTCAGGCTTCTGCATATGACACATTTTGTTCTCCTTATCTAGGAAATTAAGCTGAAAACTTGGTTATTTAAAATTTTCAAACTGAGTCCAGTAAATCTTTAAGCACCTCCACAGGCCATAGCATTAGTAAAGCAATCAAGCACTTAAAGCCTCTCCTTTTAACTCATAACTCTCAACATAACAGTGAAGTTACTGCCTCACGTGGCTCTAGCTTGACATGTTGCTATTGTATCCGATCTCATTGTGTATTGCAGAGCTGAGCCTCAAAATGTGGAATTATATGGCCATAAATCAAAATTATTTGACATGTGTCAATAAAATAACATTGCCAAGTCCTAAAACGCTTTGGCTTTCTGTCAAGTCTGAGGTCAGGGTCTGTGGGAATGACATAGTCCCGTTTCTTGCCTGCTTATTACTGTGGCCAGAGGCTGTAGCAACCAGATGTCTGGCACTTTGCATTTAAAGGACTCACAGCTTTAGCAGATAAAGCCCCAATTTTCCTTCTTTAATTCAAAGTTTTACTGTTTCCATTGAATTATATGTTTTTTTTATTAATGTGATTTTTCTCTTTTTCCATACTCTGTCATTACCAGCTAAATAACAAAAAGATCATAGTTTATTATATATTTGAATTACTCTTTACCAGATGGTCAGAAGAATAAATATACTTAATTTTTTCTTCTGTTGCTTAGATTGTGTGTAATAAATCTTAGATGTTATTTGAAATTTTTTCATGTAGCATCCTAAAATTCCCTCATCCTGCATGTCCCACATACACCTAAGATTTCTGCCCTATATATGCTAAAAGAGTGAAATGATAAATGGATGACTTGATGAACCTAGAATATGTATCACTTAAAACCATGATATGTTTAAGATTGGCTCGATACTGTGATTTAAAATCAACAAACAGAAATATTGGTGTGTTCTAGTATGTTGAAAGACTGTTGGCTGATTCTTCATGGGTGTGTTTGCAGTTGGCCTTCCAATCATAGCTAAAGAAAATATAATCTTATAAACTTCCACCTATGTTTTATGAAGATATGAAGTTCTAGCCTGCTGTCTGGGGGAGCATTTTAACTCCATCATTTAATTCTCTTATTACATTTTAAAATTAAATTTCATTGTGGCTTTTATATTCCAACATCTGCAATTTATCTGAGTACTCAGATAACTAGGTTTCTGCTACATCTACTATAATCTTTATTTTAGAGGGGAAATACCTTTCTAAAATTTAGATGGAAGAAAAGACTGTCCAAAACACAGTTGAATCCCAGAAAAGCACTGAACACAGTCAGCAGAAGATAGAGGCCATGGAAGCCCTGAATAAACCAAAATATGACAGATTCCAAATCCTAGCACAGAGATTCAAGAAAGCTTTGGACTGTTGCTCTAAGTAAAGAATCAAGTTAAAGATGTTCCCACTGGCCAAGAGCAAATAAGTTGTACATCCGTAATGAGATGTTCAGTATCATAGAACAATATAGGTATATTTCAATGCATGAGATCACCTCTTAGGTGTGTACACACATGTATACCTCACTATCTTCATCAGTCACATGGGGAGGGTACTAAGTGGACCATCTCAGTAGTGTGAACAGTGTTAACAGAGGAAAACAACCATTTCTCTTGCCTTTTCTACATCAATGATTCAAAGTAGTATAAGAGCTACTATATAGAGGGGTTTCTCTGAATGGAGCCATACATTTTAGTAAATGAAGAAAGAAAAATTACATCATTGCTCCTTTGCCAACACTTGTAAGCTAGTGCTTCTAAGAAATGATGCTCATATGTGAGTTAACACTACCAACAGTGGCATAACCAAGCCAAGCATGATCTATGTCACCCATGCCTACTAGTAGAAGCATCTAGCATCTAAAACAACATTAACTCTGAATCTGGAAAGCTATACATAATCTGTTCATTCATGGGAAACATGGAAGATGAAATATATGGTGCATAGCATTCTGGGTTTGGAGGGAGTGGTAGCTTAGAGCATCTCAAGGCATGTGTGTGTTTGTATGTGTGTGTGTGTGTGTGTGTGTGTGTGTTTGTGTGTGTGTACGTGTGTGTGTGTGTGTGTGTGTGTGTGTGGTATGGTATGTGTGTGTGTATGGGGCATGGAGAGTCATAGAACAAAAAAACCAGAACCATCCTTGACCAACCTACAATAAGGTCAGAGTTCATGGCAGAATTTAAGTTAATGATAACACTAACCACATGTTCTAACTTGCTTGCTCAGAAGACTAAAGCAGTTGTTTTAGTTAGGGATTTACTGCTGTGAACAGAAACCACAACCACGGCAACTCTTATAAGGACAGATTTTAAATGGGGCAGGCTAATAGGTTCAGAAGTTCAGTGCATTATCATCAAGTTGGGAGCATGGCAGTGTGCACGCAGGCATGATGTAGGTGGAGCTGAGAGTTCTACATCTTCATCTGAAGCTACTAGAACACTCACTTCCAGAGAGCTAGGACCACGGTATTAAAGCCCACTCCCACAGTGACACACCCACTCCAACAAGGGCACACATCCAAACAGTGCCATTCCCAGGGCCAAGCATATACAAACCATCACAACAGTGTCATCCAGGATGATACTACTTCTCACATATAGCAGCATGGCCAACAGCACAGACTTAATTTGTAGAATAACTTGACTCTTTAAAATTATATATATGTGATTTATATTTACAAGCATATATAAATGATGAGCACCATTTATTATGACTTACACATAAATTACAAATACATAGATTATAATTTGAAATATACATGACAGGAAGTAAAAATCTATTGACACATGCCTGCTATAGATGAGGTGGTTCATTTGATCTCCAGTACATTAAAAAGGAGTTAAAACCTGAACAAAAATGAAATACTCTCATTGCGAGTCTGCCTGTGATTTTATACCCTTCACCCACTTCCTCCATTGCTCCACAAACTTGAAGCAAACTGAAACCTTTTATCATTTTAACCACAATGTTCCAAGGTCTGTCTCCGAATAGGAAATTTGGTATATTATCCTTCTTGTAAATGGAGCAGTCCATTAATATTAAACTTTAATCACTGTTCAATTTTCCTTGATTGTAATTTGCATTTTGTACTCACTTTCATTTTTAACTTCATGGAGTGGTACAAGCTTTGCATAGTGACAGTACCAAAGCCAGTGAAGTGATTATTGCTCATTGAGAAATTTGTGTGGTCCACACTTGCACCTCCACCACTTTATTTTCTCTGATTTTGTATATCCTGGCATTTTCCAAAATAAAAGCTTAAAAATCTAAAACTAAAAGAAATTAGAAATCAATAAATTAATGTCTCTTCCCTAAAGTCAAAGTGGTTGAAGATGAGTAAAAGTAAGATAAAAACCAAAATACCACTGAATATTTTCTAAATAGGAATAGTTAATACAAACATGATGTGTTTAGAATAAGTTAACCATTTTCTTTGCCAGAATACTGGTTTTCCTAACATTGAAATTTATGTGTTTTATATGAGTATATATGCATAGAATGTTCTTAAAACCCACTGAGATGTGTTGTCATTACAAGACAGGCACAGCCTTAGTCCAATAACTGTGGTTGTGAACTGATCTAGAAATGGGGTCACTGACTCAGTCAAGTCTGGCTAGTGTCTTTAAAAGAACACAAACATGTATACAGAAACACTAGGAAAATTTCATGTTACGACAGAGGCAAAGGCTGGAGTTACACCAAGAAACTTTTAAAATATGTATGGCAGTCACAATTTACCCAAGTGGCATGGAATTCTCTTCATTATAGCTTCCCCCAAAGGAAGAAATCCTGCTGGCACTTCAACTTCAGATGTTATCTATCCTTCAGGACTGGGCTGTTATCCTTCATGCCTGCTGTTTTAGGCCACGTGAGTTGTGTAATTAGATGGCTCAGCAGTCAGGAGTTCATACTGCTTTTGCAGAGGACCTATGTTTGGATTCCAGCACCTACATTGGGTGGCTCACCACCACCTCTAATTCCAGCGCTGGTCATCTAACGCTTTCTTCTGGCTTCCATGGGCACCTGCATTCACGTGTTCATACCCCTATGTAGACACGCATCACTTATACACACAAACAAATAAAAGTACAATCTTTTAGGAGAGAATTTATGCCCCTTTAGGGAAGGATCCATAAATATTTGATGTCTGGGAACTAATACTCTCCTCGAGCTTATTAGGTCTGGTGCCTCTTTATCTATGCTAGGAACACCCGGACAGAAAAAGGGTGCTTCATTATGTTTCTGCATAATCTTCATCAGAAAACAAAATCTCTTTTTAATAGTTAAGAGAGTTGTTGGTTTAAAAAAATCTTAGAATTGGAACTTCTGCTTTTATTTTTAAGAATAGATAATTGTAGCAACTATCATAAAGCAAAAGAAAAATCCAATGCATTTGATCAAACACATGAGCACCTTGTTTGTGTAACAAACCAGGGTAACTGAATAATACCAAGACAACTGACTGTATGGAAGAAACACTTATTAGACTTTCATAATGTGTGGGATAGATAATCTGTGGTCCCACCCAAACCAGTGTTTCCCATTACTGTGTTCTTGCGGCTTCTAGATAGCCAACTTCTGAAAAGCTTTTTTTTTTTTTTTTTTTTTTTTTTTTTTTTTGGTTTTTTTGAGACAGGGTTCCTCTGTGTAGCCCTGGCTGTCCTAGAACTCACTCTGTAGACAAGGCTGGCCTCGAACTCTGAAATCTACCTGCCTCTTCCTCCCAAATGCTGGGATTAAAAGCATGTGCCACCACCGCCCAGCTCTGGAAAGCATTTTAAGGAAGTTGGACTGACTTGTGCAAAAGGAACCTTTTTGTTTTAAACTTTTTATTATAACTATGAAGTAAAAAAGAAAAAAAGAGGAGAAAATGGGGAAAAGATTTTTAAATGCAAGTGAAAGATCTTAGGAACTTTTTCTGCTTGACCTGTTATACATTTAATGCAATTTTATACTTTTTAATGACATCAAATATTTGTGGCCCTTTCCCTAATGGGGCATAATGTTTTAAAAATAACAATAGTAATAATAATAATGATAATAATAATAGTAATAATAATGATAATAACAAATGACATATTTATTTATTTTATGTGAATACACTGTTGCTTCCTTCAGACACACCAGAAGAGGGCATCAGATGGTTTTGAGCCACCATGTGGTTGCTGAGAATTAAACTCAGAACCTCTGAAAGAATAGTCTTAACCACTGAGCTATCTCTCCAGCCCCAAATATATTTTTATTTGTGTGTGCAAGTGTTGTGTGTCTACATATGGGTATGAACACATGAATTCAGGTGTCCATGGAAGCCAGAAGAAAGCGTAAAATCACTGGAGCTGGAATTAGAGGTGGCTATGAGTCACCTAATGTAGGTGCTGGAATCCAAATATGGGTCCTCTGCAAAAGTATTATGAACTCCTAACTGCTGAACCATCTTTCCAAGTCATAAAGTCTTCATTCTTGGCACCTTTCAAAGTTCCATCATTGGTGGAAAAAGCCACTGTTCTCCTTTGCATCATTCTCTGAGTGAGAGGTATGTGGTGTGGTAGGGGGTTTGTTTTCTTTCTTTTTTCTCTTCTTTTAGTCTTTTTTATTCCTTTCTTTTTTGCCATCTTCTCACATCTTTATTGTGAATAGTCCTGGTCTTATATTTTGATGTTGATTCCACTGGGAGTGGCTGCAGACAAGTAGTTGCCTTGTAAATGTCTCCCCACTTTAACTTTTCAAATAAAGACTTGAGCCAATGATTGGGCAGGAGGAAGGGGGAGGAGTTACAGAGTATTGACAGAGAGGTTGGAGAGAAGCTCAAGTTATATGGGATAATATAGATGGGAATAGAGTAGTGTACTGGGTGATCTGCCCAATCTAGGCTTGTAGCTTATATTGTTAGTGATTGAGGGCTTTTTGTTAGTTTGTTTCTGTTTTTGTTTTTATTTTTGAAATTTCTTTTACCAGGTAATTTGGTTGAAAAAGTATAGCAATATATCTTCTTTTACACTCTGCAGGAAATCATCAAAGCTCTTCAGCGATGAAGCAGCCATAAAAACAGCAAGGCTTTTTAGCTGCCTATTTTGATATGCTTCTCTGACATTAGAGTTGTTTAGTTCTGAGTGACACGGTGGTATTCTGAAATACTCTCTGAATACAGGAGAGGGAAGTCTAGAGGCAGAGAGATGCACATGCAAGGACATATGTGTCAAAGCATACTGAGTTTGAAAATGGAATGCCTTAAATAAATGTTATAAGTCTGAACTAAACCAGTTTTCAGAAGATAGGTCTCAAAGATGTGTTCCTGTGCATAAATTAAGTTGCATGCTTTTCCAAACAGTTTAATTGATAAAGGATAATTGATTTTTTAAAAGAAAATTTAAGTGACCAGAAAAGATTATAGATAGCAAAAGATGGGACAGAGTTAGAGAAAGCAAAAGCCAATTTGGACAAAGATACAAATGAAGAACAAAGCAACAGCACACTAACTCAGGAAGGTTCAAGGTGAATGTGGTTGATTTATTGGGTCATGTGGAAAGATCTGATCTTTGAATGTCAGTTAGCAATTAGTCATTGCTCGTTACTTTTCATTCTTAAACCTAAAGCTCTCAGACCTCAACACACACATTGCGACCAGATGGACATTTAAGAAAGTACGAATGCCTGGAACTCACCCTAGAGAATCTCCTTTATTTGATCTGAGTGCAGCCTGCAATTGTGTGGAGATTTTGTTTTGTTTAAGTTCCCCAGATGAAACTGATACACAGCCAACTTTGAAGTCACTTCCATGCAGCTTCTGTAAAGGACAAAAAGGAGGAGTTGCTTTTCTCCAGATAAGATGTGAGCATCTTCTTGAAGCTGTTGCCTCAGCCATTAATAGGACCTGTGCTCAACAAAGCAAAGTTGTACCACTTTGACAGGTAGTTTATATTGACTGTACCTTTGATCCTCTTTCTGATGTCTCAGATTGAGGGGAGAGAAAGAGCTAAGAGAGAAAGAGTAGGTGAAAGTGAGTGATTTTCCCAGAAGTTGTGGGCAGAGCTGCAATAGTTTACTGAAGTGGAAGAGGATGTTAAAGCAAGATGTCCTGAAACTGAGAAAATGAACATGTTTATGCAAATAGTGTAGTGACCTTTAGCCTGCCAGAATACATGCAAAAGACAGCCCGGTTTATATGCACATAGTCTCCATTTCCTAAGAAATGAACCCAGAATTTCAAGGGCATTCTGGCAGAGAGCCTCATTAGGGATATGGAAAGCAAACAGAGAAGTTTAGTTGGAGGTTCAACTGTGTTGTTCTGATGTAGTAATGTCTTTAGAACAAATTAGCTCTCTGGGACTTGGTGACACAGCAGAGTATTAAACCTTTCTCTACAAAAAGAACATGTGCAAGGCAGTTCTTTTTTTTTTTTCTTTTTTTTTTCTTCCTAGCTTGAAAAGTTACACAAAGACCAAGCTTGGAAAATGTTTGCTTTGCAGAAAATCATTTAAAAATGGAATCTCAATTTTGTTGGCAGCTCTGTTCTTTAAAGGGGCTATTTATTCCTGACTCCACAGCATATGGTTTATGGACATTTATATGGTGCATTGAAACTGCCTGAACTTGGGCACCTTGGGGAGTGTTTGTTTTTATATTTTTTTAAGGTAGTTGGACTGAAATCCAACATGAATCATCTAAGAGAGATTTAGGAGCATGTGAAGATGAATGTTTCCCAGGTGGCAGGGAACAGCACAGCTGGAAGGTGATCCTCCATAAATGAGCGACCTGGAAAGGCCCTTGCTTCGGTACTGTCAACGATGAACAGGAGTGTGGCGATGTCCTTCCTCAAGTGGAGAGGGAAATGGTTTTCTATTTAACAAGATAATTCAGCCCTTTCTTGAGCAAAATGCTGGAAGCTTTCGCAGTGTAGAAACTTAGTCAAACATTCATTCATTGATTTACATACTACTTAGGAAATATTAGTGAGTGTTAACCATTAGAACTGCTGTTCTCTGAGGCTCTCAAGATAAAAATGAATAAGGCATGTTTCCTGCCCTAAAATGTTTTGTTAGTAGATCATTAATTTTCTTCTTTCTACATGTATAGCTTCTCTGCACATGTCAAATGCCCCCAGGACAGCTGATGTGCTAACATGGAAAAGTGGCATACAGAATTATTCTTATTGGCTCCTCGATCTGGAAAAAAAATTTTCTCTTTGATATTTTTGTGTGATTCATTAAAATATACATGTGCTTTTTTCTCTGTTTTTGCCAAGAATATTCTGTATCATTGGGTAGTCCTTAAAATCCAATTTTAATTCTTTATCAAAAGAATCTACTAATAAAGTGAAGTATCTCAGTTCATTTTTTGAACCAAGTGATCTTCAAACCATTTGTTCTGCTTTTTTCTTTTAAAGGAAATGGTGAAAAAGTATCCTATCTGGCTCTGGAGAAGTATATACATTCACTTATGCTTGATCAGTGTTGACCTCAAAGAAGAGAAAGCCGCTTAACATTAGAGAGAAAAACAGTCAAGATGCTGCAGTGGGTGTTATCACTAAAACATAGACAAGGCAGGAAGGGGAGCTTTGTGCTTAGCATTTGAACTGCATTTGTTTCTTCATCTATGTCGAATAAGATCTTTAATACAATCCTAACACCAGATGCGGTGCCTCACCCATTCCTGCAGCCCAGCTGTTTAACAGTGTTTTCTTCTGCCACATCACACAGAGAGAGCATATTACATAAGGGCCAAGCAATTCTGTCATATTTGTAGCTTCAGATGTGACAGGTTAATATTATTATCTATTTCTAAGGAATAGAAAGAGAAGGCTTGGCACTAGCAGATATGGGGTTCCATCCTAGGCTAAAGTCCCAAACTCTCCAATATAACTGTTTAATTCTTGCTGTTTCTTACAGAATAATACCGATTCTACTCTGTGTTCTAAAACATAGTGTTTTCCTGTGCCTTAAGGTGACACCTCGGGACTTACAGTGACCTCTTCTCATGTGCACACATACGCACACTCCCGCATCCCCATACTCACACTCCTACACACAAAGACACGGAACATACACCCAGGTAAAAGTAAAAAGAAAAAAATCAAAGTAAGACCTGTTTGAACAGTATGCTGGATATGAAGCAAAGAACAATTAATTTGACTAATAACCGGTTTATCAGTTTATCATATGAAACCAAGAAAACAGTCTCTTTCCAGCCTGCAAGAAAATCCCAAATAAAATTCATTGTAAGTCTGAGGAGCAGTGTTTAATGTCTAGATTAGTATCTTCTACTAATCCCACAAATATCCATTTGCAGATATTTAGAGATACTAGTTTTCATGTCTATCAGGTCTAGTGGCCTACATCTTACAGCATAGAAATGTTTGCCCAAGTCTGGCTACATTTTTCAACTAGAAAAGCAAATGTACAATTTCTAAAGTATCTCATCTCATCTCATTGTGGTTTGTCACAGAAATAGCAATGATTATTTTGCAACTCTATCTTATTTTAAAGGTTGCTTCTCTCTCTCTCTCTCTCTCTCTCTCTCTCTCTCTCTCTCTCTCTCTCTCTCTCTCTCTCTTTCTCTCAACAGGATCTCATTATATAACACTGGCCTACAACTTGCTACATAGATAAGACTGACTTACTCACCAAGATTCACCTATTTGTGCCACCAGAGAGCTTGGAATAAAGACAAATTCCAACACTCATGGTGATGCCAGCTCTCCATTGATCTAAATGATCCACAAATCTTAGGCAGCAGAAAATGCAGGTTTGGATACAAGAGTAGAGATTACACGACCTCTCAGCACATACTTCAGACCCATCATATATTGGGAGCACAACCCCACACAGAATGTCCATGCTGAGTTTGCTACCTAAGCAAAGAATGACGAGAAGTGATGGAAGGGGGTATTTAATCAAGGGCAACATCAAAATGCTATACTGCTGAGATAAAGTAGAGAATCACAATACAACAATCCTTGCTTTGTATGTTCAGGCACTGAGTATTTAACTAGTTGTACATTTGCACACATTTTCAAGTTCCATATGTAAGTATGTAAATATGATTACTAACATTTACCTTTGAAATAAGAAAAACACAAGGGCACTGGTAAACATTTAGCAGAACATTCATCACAGAGGGAAGGCAGATAAATATCAGCTTCCCTTGTTCTCAGCATGCAGGTCAGACTACCAAGATTGCTTTACAGAGAAGAGAATGAGAGGCAAGAAAAGCTACACACTGTCCCTGTGTTCATACAGTAGTAGGGGTTCCTCTTCCACCTCTTTCTACCACAGTCATTTAAGAGAATCTGTTTGTACCTAGTAAGGAGGGAAAAGCAAACTCCTACTTTAAGTCACATCACAGGTCACTTCTGGCATCAGCTTCAGGAAGGTTTTCCCACATCTCCAGTAAGAAAGACATTGGGTGGCAGCAGTTGCCTACTCAGGTCCCCAATGCAATTCTATCCGGATACTACCTACCTGCAGACACAAGCAGGTCCCATAGTTTGAGGGTATAGTTCCAAAAAGTCTCTCCCCACTCACCTAAGCTGTTATTTGCTAGTGCTAGAGTAAGCTTTACCTGGACATACCAGCTACAATTCGTAGTCCCTACAACCCTCTCTTTGGTTTTGTCTAATGTCCTTGGGCAGCTCACAGAACTTGTTATATTTACTGGCTTGGTATAAAGGGTATTACAAAGGATGTGGATAAAGACATACATATGAAGAGACACAGGACATAGGAATTGGAGCATCCACACCCTCCCTAGGTATACCACCTTCCAGGGACCTCCACGAGATCAGATATCTGGAAGCCATCCAAACCACCAATTTTAATGTATCATTAAAGTCTGGGCACAGTTCATGAATAACAATTAAATGGAGCCCCTATATTCATGTGCTTACACATGGAAGTTGAAATGCATAGAACTAGTTTAAAAAACTCAGTGGTTGAATGTAAAAAATCAAGCAATATTTGTTTTGGGACTACCTGTTTCATCTCAATGATTTAGCAGTTACCTGTTTTTAAGGAAGGCTATATCCAGATTTCAATGATTTTGATGATGTTTATTTTAAACTCAGATGTTATAATCATACTTTAGGTAATAAATTGCAAAATCACTTCCAGCCATATCAGCTGTTAACATAAATGGTAACATTTTAGCTTCTGGTATTAAATTCAGAACCCTCAAAGTATAAATATATTCAAATTTCATATCAAATTGACAGACACATCAACAAAATAGTTCCTAGATGACTACTTTTGTCCATAAAACAATAAAATGGAGACCCTGAAAAATGGCATCATCTTATTTGTACATATTTAATGGGAAGAAGGCAGCAACTAGAACAGGCAGGAGAAATGAAGTCCCCTGGCTAAGAATACACTGTGACAGCTCATGGGGCTGACAGTCTGCTATTCATATAGTCTAAAGTCAGCATGTATGTTGGATCACAGAATAAGTTCTCTGTGTGACAAAAACTAAAGTATTCTCAACAGTTTAGGGAACTTTATGGTTGGCACCTCTCCAAGCCCTGGAAAATTAATGGCAGACTCCAGATAAAGGTCTATTTATCCTGTGTGTTTTATTTTCTCAGGGCCCAATGGAGTACCCAGAAAGGATGGTGCTGACACACACGGGTGACATTTTATGCTATTTTAAGAAGATATGAGTGGATATTCTGCAAGTTTTCCTCACTCCCAATTATCTAAAAAGTTTTGATCCATTTAACCTCAAAACCAGATTACTCTTGCTGTAAATAATATAATTACATAAAAATCACACCTCATAGAAGATCTGGCTAAGTCACTTACCTGGAGCCCAGAACAACATCAAGAGAAATAACAGCATGTTGAGTGCTCTCAGGACACAGTAGGATTTGTGGCCTTTTGATACTCACTGTGATATTTGCATATCATCTGCATGATCAGCATGCTTTAAATTTTCTCATTTAATTTTTTAAGTCATACAGAAAGAAGCATGTGTAAAAATGTCATTCTCGAAAGTTTGGTCAGATTTACATGTCTACACATTTCAAAATCAGACATGGCTCATGGTGATTTGTGAATTAAACAAGCCTTTACATTTTGTAGACAGCAAAATTTGTTTTCTGGGGTGGGAGTTATTTGCCTTTTCAGACTTCAGCCACAAGCTTGGGTAAACTAAATAAAAATTTAGAAAATGGAGCAGTGAGCCAAATTTGCCAAGTTGTTCTTTCCTTACATGCTTCTTTAAAGGACACTTCATCCCTGTCAGGCATCAGGTTCTAAAGGGCCGGTCCCAGTTTTGGGTTTACATTATTGTTAAGGAAAAGGAGTTATGGAAAAATTAAGCATCTTCTCTAGAATTCCCACAGGTAAGAAGTCTGGGAAGCAGGCTCTATGACTGAGCATGAGAAGCTGAGTTCAGATCCCCAGAACCCATGAAAGAAGTCAAGCCTGCTGGCTTAACTCGAGCAATGTGGAGGATGCAAGAATAAGACAGGAAGATTGCTGGCTGAAGACTCAGGTCCAGATTCAATGAGAGAAACTCTTTCTCAAATGAATAAGGCAAAAAGTGACAGAGCAGGGCTCCTCTGGCCTCTGAACAGTGGGACATGCATCCCTGACTCAGCACAATTAAGTGTGCACACATCACACATCTATGTACATAGTCATACACCACACACATACATACACACACAAATACACACACACATTCTCTCTCTGTCTCTGTGTCTCTGTCTCTGTGTCTTTGTCTCTGTGTCTGTCTCTCTGTCTCTCTCTGTGTCTCTGTCTCTCTCTCTCTGTCTCTGTCTTTCTGTCCCTCTCTGTCATAAAGGCTGAATTGGCATCAAGACAAGCAGCTCCCAGGAAATTTCAAGTCTTGCCATGTCTCTTAAAGTGACTCTCTCTCTCTCTCTCTCTCTCTCTCTCTCTCTGTGTGTGTGTGTGTGTGTGTGTGTATGTGTGTGTGTAAGTGCTTTGTTGTTACTGTCGTTTGTCTAAATTCTTGTGTCTGCATTAGAGCCCTCTTGTCCCTTGTCCTCCTGCGGTGAAACTGTGTACTGTAAAGTGGGCTTGAGAAAGGTCATGCCAAGCTATTAGGCACTTGTAGTGTCAAATCAAAGATAATTTCTTTTACTTTCCTGTAGTTATTTGAAAACATGGTGCTTTTGAACTGACCTACTTCCTATGCCAGAGCTAAGGCAAAAGAAAGGAACTAATGGTTTAAAGAAACATTTCTAGAGAATAAGTGGAGAAATAAAATGGCCAATTTTTATATCTCAGCCTCAAGCTAAGATGTTAAGTCCTGGGCTAGCCCTTGGAGTAGAAGGAAGCATTCTCCTTAAACAAATGTCTTATCTGACATTTACAAATGATAATTACAGGGAGGAATAGTGAAGGAAAGGGGAAGGAGGGAGACAGGGAGAAAGGAAGGGAGAAGGGGAAATAGGAAGAGATCATTTTATGGATGAACGGTAATCTGGGTGGCCATTGCATGAGTTCCAAAGTGACTCCAAACCTCACACACTATTTTAAACACTAACTCACCAGGAATGAAAACATCAGCTGGACCTAGTTTCCCCTAAAAATACCCAAAACATTTCTCTGAACTCCAGTCCTCATGGTGGTGGGGAGAGCAGCTATGGTCTGTTATTAAGAAATTGACAAAATCAGCACACATGTTTTTTTCCTGGCCTCTTACCATGTCCTAAAGTAGAAACACCAGCGCTGGTGCTAGTGTATACTCAGGAATTGGTGTCCCAGCTCTGCCCCTCACCCACATGCTCACTCCTTTCTCTGCTTTACTTAGCCTCATCCTACATTTTCTATGATCATGTTTAAGGAAATACAATGACATACCTTGCAAATGAACATCTGCTATTTTTTACTCCATTAATTAATTAATTCACTTTATGTCCCAATTGCAAACCCTCTTCCTTATCTCCTCCCATTCCCACCCTTACAAATCCTTCACCCCATTACCTCCTTCCCTTCTCCTCAGAGGAGAGAAAGCCTCCCTTGGGTCCCACCCCACCCTGGGACATCTAATTCCAGCAGGACTAAACACTCCCTCTCCCACTGATACCTAATGAGGCAGTCTACGTAGGGAAAGGATATCCGAAGTCAGGCAATAGAGTGGGCGAAAGCTCCAGCTCCAATTGATAGTCAACCCACATGAAGACCAAGCTGCACATCTACTGCAAATGTGTAGGGGGCCTAGATCCAGCCCCTGCACGCTCTTTGGTTGGTCATTCAGCACCTATGAGCCCCCATGGGTCCAGGTGAGTTGACTCTATAGGTCTTCTTGTGGTATACTTGACCCTCCAGCTCTTCCACAAGACTCCCTGAACTCTGCCCAATATTTGGCAGTGGGTCTCTGCAGCTGCTTCCATCTGCTGCTTCATGAAGTTCCTAAAGAGAAGTTATGTTGTTCCTATCTACAAACGTAGCAGAGTATTATTAATACTGTTAAGAACTGGCTCTCTCCCATGAGATGGGCCTCAATTTGAGGCAGCCATTGGTTGGCTATTCCCTCAATTCCATTGTTATCCCTGTGCATCTTATAGGCAGGACAAATTTTGGATTGAAGCTTTTGTGAGTGGGTTGATGTCCCCCTCTCTCTGCTGGAAGTCCTGCCTTGCTACAGAAGGTGGCAACTTCAGAGTTTATATCCACCACTGCTAGAAATCTCAGCTAGGATCTCCCTTCCCATTAGACTCTTCATAGTCTCCCCTATCCTAGGTCTATCTAGATTACAATTTCCATTCTTATTCCCAGACTCTTGCATTCCTTCTCTCCCAACACCTGATCTTCATACCTGTTTTCCTCCTCACCCCTTGTCCTACCCAGTTCTCTTTCAACATCCACCTCCAGTGACTATTTTGTTTCTGAATGAGAGTCACCACATGGACTAACCTGATGTCTACATGTAAAAGAATGCATAAGGATCACCCTGCACAAAACTCAATTCTAAGTAGTTTAATGAACTCAACATAAAACTGTATGCACTAAGTATAATAGAAGAGAAAGTTAATTCATTGGCACAGGAGACAAATTCCTGAACTGAACACTAATAGCTTAGGCACTAAGATCAGCAATTAATAAATAGATCTTCATGAAACTGAAGAGCTTTTGTGAGACTATGGGCACTGTCAATAGGACAGAATAGCAGTGTACAGAATGGGAAAATATCTTCACCAACCGCCATCTGACAGAGGGTTAATATCCAAATTATATAATGAACTCAAGGAATTAGACACCAACAAACCAAATAGCCTAAATAAAAATAGATGCAGAGCTAAACAAAGATTTCTCAGCAGAGGAATTTTGAATGGGGAAGAAGCACCTAAAGAAATGTTCAATATTCTTAGTCATTAGGGAAATGAATGTGAAAATGACTCTGACATGCCATCTTATACCTGTCAAAATGGTTAAGGTAATAACTGATGCCACAGTGCTCCATACCCAAATACTGCCAGGATATAGCTGGTCTTCCAGGAATGCTGGCATGTAGCTGCCTGCCATGGGACTGCTTTGTCCTAGAAGCAATCCCAACTTTCTGCAGGCAAGGTTCCAAAAATTCCTGTAGGCAGAGTCTGAACTCCCATTTCTGGGCTTAATACTGAGTGGGCAGTAGAATAGAGGTCCAATACTGTGCTTCCTGGGGTTACCCTGATAAGTTCAAAAATGGATTTCCCTGTCCTGGCAGCAGCTTCATAGCACCATAAGCTGCTTGCTGTTGGCATCTGGAGGGGGCTGAGGCTTGGCCTTCTGATTGTTTCCTGACATGGGACAGACCTGATATCTGTCTGAGATTTATATTCCCTGGCTTAGTGGTTACCCTTCCTGAATCACGGACAAACTCCGGGGGTGTAAACTGATTTCCTGCTTATAGCACCTGTGGTATAACAGGCTGCATTAGCATTCTCATAAGTCAACTGTGTAACAAAAGGATTTCCTGCTTGAGAATCTCCAAAAATTCTACTAGCTGCTTTTAATAGACTATCCACAAAATCCTGAAAAACTTCATCAGGAGCCTGTCTAATGCTACCGAAATTTCCACTGAGATCCCCTTTAGTCGGTAAATGATTCCATGAGTGGCAGGCAGCCATTTCAACCTCCGCATATACTTCAACAGGAAACTCAATCTGATTAGCATTGCCTTCATATTGACCTTCTCCTAAAAGCATGTTAGCATCCCAACCTGGATTACCTGTCAGAGAATTCATCATGGCAGTTCTCTTACTAGCTTCAAGCCATTCAGAACGTTCGGGCGCCACTATGACCGGTCCAGCAGGTCCAGTTATTCCCAGGTCCTGAAGAGGCACTACCTGAGGGTCAAAAATGGGGGAAGAGAAAGGGAGTGGATCCAGATATGAGGGCACTTAGGGAGAAACTCTGAGTAATAACATGGAGAATCATAATTAGGATACATTATATTGTATGAGAAATTTTCCGTTTTCAATAAAAAGGAAGAGCATAATAAAAAATAAGTAAATGTAGGTGACTTCATTAATAAACAATGGTTAAGGAAAAATCTCAAAGATCAAAACCCAAAAGCTTTAATCACAATAGCCATAAACTGGAAACAACCTAGATGTCCCTAAACTGGGAATGGATGAAAAAGACATGGTACATCTACACAACGAAATACTATACAACCATTAAAAACAAGAACACAATGAAATTTGCAGGCAAATCAATAGAATAGAAAATATCATCCTGCATGAGGTAACATAGACTCAAAAGGACACACATGATATGTACTCAGTTATATGTGGCTATTAACACTAAAGTACAGGATAATCATGCTATAATCAACAGATGTTCTCCCCCTAAAAACGTAAGTAATAGGGAGGGCCCATCCTACTTCTTAGCATTCTTCCTGCTGCTGGCTCTGCTTCTTGAGTGTGTAGAAAATGGAGAACACAAATTCATTTTGAGAAGTTACGTTTACCTCCCCCACTCATCTGACTTGAATTTTAATTTAATGCAAGAATTGTATATATTGATGAAAAGCATCGTAAATTCACATGTAAATGTAGATGCTCCAGTGACCAAGTCAGTTCAATTAGCTATTGCTTTAAACACTCATTGTTGGAAGTGTCCAAACTCTTCTCAATGGGTCTAATGCATACTAAGTTTGCTACATTATGTCACTCTGCTCTGCTGCAGAAGAAAACTGACTTAATACTCTTGGTGCTATGTCTTTATTTATTTATTGCACCAGTTTTCTTTCATCTTTCTTAAGTCCTTCCTAGACTCTGGTGAACTCTATTACACTATCACAGTCTGTGAGATCAAACTCTGAGGTTCCACACAAGTATAAATAAAAATGGTATTTTTCTTTCCATACTGTCCTCCAGGCTAGTTCATGTTACTGAATGTTACAGAATTCTTTTCCATAAGTGAGCCCTCCTTAAGGATATGCACTGCATTTTCATTATATACTCATGCACTGATGAGCACCAAGGCAGATTCCATACACTGGCTACAGTTAACGATGCCAATAGTAAACCCACCCACACTGACCTAGTGGCTTCCTTTTATTTGGGCACATACCTAACAACAAGAGTGCATTTCTGGATCATAAGAGAGGATTATTTTCACATTATTTTGATAAAAATTCAAACTTTTTCAATGCTGCATTAATTTTTTAATTCCATATATATTCATGTATAAATATATAAATTCCAATAAAGAAAACTGGTCTGGAAAAGAACCACAGTGTCAGAAAATGGAAGCAAAACACATGAAGCCAATTCTCAACTTTATAGAAACAGAAGAGTATTTCATAAGGATAATGGCACAATTTGTTAACTATTAAAGAATATAAAATATTAAATTATATATTTATCCCCATTATATATCCAAATAAATTCCACATGGATTATAGAAACAAATGTAAAATTAAGCCAAAGTAAATGAATCAAAAAGAAACATATATCACAAATATTCATGAAAATGTATTGAATTACAAACTAGTCATGCAACATGTTGGCTAAAAATAATGGAAGAACTTATAGATGATAGCTGTCAGGAAGATTTTCCAACAGAGGGTTTTAAATTTAATGTGGCCTCAAAAATATTGTAAATAAAATTAATAATCAAGTAGAATATTCCAGAAGCTATTTGTTCATATTGGGCCAAAGATCTGAAATTCTTAATGTATAAAAGCTTCCTCAAAGGACAGGGGAAGAGAAGGGGACTTACGGGACTTTCGGGGAGTGGGGGGCTAGAAAAGGGGAAATCATTTGAAATGTAAACAAATTATATCGAATAAAAAAAAAAGATAGTTTCCTTATCTAAAAAAAAAAAAGCTTCCTCAAAGGAATTTAGTTTTATCTGCTATATCAAAAGTACATATCATATATAAATGATTATTTATACTTATATATAATATGTAAGTATATTTTACTTATATATAAGTTAATATATTAATAGAGTATATATCAATTATATATACTATATGTGGTATAGTATATATAGCATATGTAATAACATTTTAATTGTATGTATTTATTATAAAATGTAATTATATATAATTGTCAGAAAATAAGATTAGACATTGTAATAGCAAGGCTGCGATTACTTGTACATGAAAAAGGTGAAGTAGTTACATACTTTTTTCTATTCCCTCAGTTAAGTTGATATAACAATTCTTATATGCATGTTTATTCCACCCCTACTAAAAACAAAACAAGCAAACAATAGAAAAGAATAGACTATAAACTTCGGTGGAAAGATAGCCCACTCAGATTCTTTGGTCTCAGTGAAACACATATTAGTGATAGTCTTTGGATTTCTCTTGCTATATAAGTTCCAGCTTTAGAACTAAAAGGCCGGTAACCTAGGAATAGCAACTGCATAAAATGTCCCAATATAATATTGCAGCCTTGGAAAGAAGCAGGAAAGGACCAGGCAATTCAGTCAGGAAATGTAGATAATTACTGCTTCTACTCCAGGCCCCTTTCCACGTATGTGAGCAAAGCTGCAAAATGAAGTCTAGACTTCCACCCTCATAAAGTTTTGAAGAGATGTCCCAAAAGCCTCTTACAAATGATGTCAGTGGATTCCAAGTAAAGAGACCAAGACTCTTATTTCCTCCATCAGGACAAATTCCTTGCTGCAGCAGAGACAGAAACCATTCAGAAAACACAGACTACCATGCCAACTGAAAGAAACAAAGTCACCCTCCCTGTCCCCAGTCCGATGGTGTCAGAGACGCCTAATAACCCTAAGGATCCTCAGCAGCATTCAGGCAAAGCTGCCTCCAGCACAGTGTCAGTAGGGAGCATGGGAACAGGGAACACATATATCCAGGCCCAGCAGTCATGAGAAACCCATTATGTACATCAGTGACAGAGAGTGACAAATTCAGAAGAGTTAAGATCTACAACAATCTCAAGTGTCATCACAGTGTATGACCACAGAAGCTTACAATGCTGTAGCAATGCAAAGTGGCAGAGTTAGTTTGAGAGATATTTTATCCATGTCTTATTATGTTAAGCATTATTCCACAGTTGAATCTGCAGTTTTACTCCTTTAACCAAGTGAGTTGAAGCTTAATGTCTGTGAAAAGCCTATATGGAAACACTCAATGTTGGTTTTATTGATAATGGCTACAAAGTGGAAGCTAATAAACTGAGTTATTCATCAGAAAATAGGAAGTTTTGTTGAGCAACAGGAGCAAATGAACTATAAATCCATAAGAAATAAACAAAAAATATCATATATATATATATATATATATATATATATATATTGCTAAGTGAAAGTAACCAGCATTGAATTAAAACACTACATACTATATGTGGTGTTTTGAATGGGAAAGATTTCCTCAGAAGTTCATGTACTTGAATATTTGGTCCTCAATTAGTGGCACTACTTGGAGAGATGGTGCAACTTAGCTTGAGAAAGCATGTCACTGGGGACAGGCTGAGAGAGTTTACAGCATTGCCCCACTTTCAATCGCCCCTCTCTCTACCTTCCTGTTTGTGGTTTAAGATGTCATCTCTCAGCTTTCTGCTCCAGCCACCTACTGCTAGTCCTCTCCCACCATTATTGACTCTTCCTCTTGAACCATAAGTCATAATTTAGTTTTCTTTCCCCAAGATGTTTTGGTTATGGTGTTTTATCACAGCAATCGCCACTGACTAACAGTATGCAATTTTGACTCTGGTGAAATCTTCAGAAAGCAAAACCAGAGATAAGAAACTGATTAATGGTGTCCAAGAATTGGGTATAAGGACAGGGAAGTATGAACAGATAGACTACTGGCCATGAAAGTGGGGTCTTGAGGATAGTGAAGCTGTGTTGCGTGGTACTGTAATGATAAATATATTATTTTAAAAGATATAAAACTGTACCTCACAAAATGATGGAATCCAAAAAATTATAAATAATAACTGGTTCATTAATTGTAACATAAACACAGTTATTGTACATGATATGTGAATGAGGAAAACTGTGGGAGGAGAAAAGTACATGAATTTTCTGTACATTCTTCACAATGATTATAATTTAAACTTGTTCTCCAAATATTGCACTAGTTTGACAAAGATTGTAAAAATTTAACAACTTGGTAACTGATCCATGATTTAAAACTATCCGCAATATAACAAAGAGTTTCTTCAATTTGACAAAGAATAGCTTCTAAAATCCTAGACTTACAAGAAATGTTAAAATGCCAACACTTTTCTCATGATGTAAGAATTAGGATGATTATGTCAGCTAACCACTCTTATTGAACATGACTAAATGTGGCAACAACTGCAATAAGTAGAAAGAAGTTAGGAAATAATGCCACACCATGCCTGACTCCCAAGAATCTGGCTATAACCTGAGAGGCATGTGTCTGATACCCCCCACCCATTACCACAATTGTGGGAACCCCAGCAAACCTAGCAGCTATGGGCTCTGCCTTACCAACTTAAAGAACTACAGGAAAGTACAATCAAACAGGCAAAGGAAATGACAAAAAAAAAAAAAATAAAAACAAAAAAAAAAACAGTCTAAGACCTCAAAAGGCACATAAAAGCAATAAAGAAAACACAAGTGGACATAACTCCAAAGATTGAAAATATAGGGAAGAGAACAGAAACTACAAATTCAAATGTCACCAAGAGAATACAAGAGAGGGTAGAAGGGATCTTTGGTGTAGAAGATACGATAAAAGAAGTGGATGCATCAAACAAAGAAAATGTCGTGTCAAAAGTTCCTAAATCAAAACATCCATCAATATGGGACACAATGAAAAGACCAAACCTAAGAATAAAGGTTATAGAAAAAGGTAAAGATTCCTAGTTTAAAGACTAGAAAACATCTTTAGCAAAATCATAGAAGAAAACTTCCCTAACCTAAAGAAAGAGATGGCTATAAACATAAAAGAAACTTACAGAACACCAAATAGATTGGACCAGGAAAACAAATCCTCCTGCCACATAATAATCAAAGCATTAAATGTATATAACAAAGAAAGAATATTAAAAGCTGCAAGGGGAATAGGACACATAACATATTAAAGCAGAACTATCAGAATTATACTTGATTTCTCAACGGAGACCCTAAAAGCCTGAAGATCCTGTACAGATGTCCTGCAGATCCTAGGAGACCACAGATGTCATCCCAGACTAATATACCCAGCAAAACTCTCAGTTACATAGATAGAGAGACCAGGATATTCAATGACAAAACTAAATTCAAACTATCTTTTTACTAACCCAGAAGATTGCAAAAATGTTAAAATGTTAACAAAATTCTCCTAAGGTAGAATTAGAATGATCATGTCAGTGCATGATCAGAGGGTATTAGAAGGAAAACTCCAGCACAAGGAGGGTAAGTACACCCATAAAAATACAAAAAATTAAGCATCTCACAGCAAAACCAAAAGAAGAGAAACACACACACACACACAGTAACAACTCCTACAGCAATAACATCATGTTGGATGTTAATAATGTTAATAGCTGTAATTAAAAATCATTGGTCATTACTATCTCTCAACATCAATGGACTCAATTTACCAATAAAAAGACGCAGGCTAACAGACTGGATACTTTAAAGGATTCATTGTGCTGCAAGCCTCAGCAAAAAAGATAGGCACTACCTCAGAGTGAAGGGCTGGAAAAAAGGTTTTCCAAGTAAATGGACCCAAGAAACAAGCTGGAGTAGCCATTCTAATATCTAAGAAAATAGACTTTCAACCAAAGTTTTTCAAAAGAGATGGAGAAGAACACTTCATACTCAAAGGAAAAATGCACCAAAATAATGTCTCAATTCAGAACATCTATGCTCCAACTGCAAGGGCACCCACATTCATCAAAGAAACTTTACTAAAGTTCAAAATAAACATTGAACCCTCACTAATAGACAAGCCATCAAAAGACATAATAGAGAAACAATGAAACTAACAGATGTTATGAACCAAATGTACTTAACAGATATCTACAGACCTTCCACACCAAAACAAAAGCATATATCTTCTTGTCAGCACCTCACAGAACCTTCTCCAAAATTGAACATATAATCAGGCATAAAGCAAGCCTCAACAGACACAAGAACATTGAAATAAACATTTGCATCAAATCACCAAGGAAACAACAGAAACAACAGAAAGCCAAAATACTCATAGAAACTGAACAACTCTCTAATCTATAACAAGGTCAGGGAAGAAATAAAGAAAGAAATTAAAGAATTCCTAAAATTAAATGTAAATGAGGGCACAACATGCCCAAATTGATAGGACACAATGAAAGCAGTGATAAGATGAAAATTCATAGAACTAAGTGTCTTCATAAGGAAACACAAGAGATTTCATTCTAGCAACTTAGTAACAAACCTGAAAGCTCAAGAAAAAATATGCAAATATACCCAAGAGGAGTAGATGGCAGGAAATAGTCTGAAACTTAGGTCTGAAATTAATTGTTTCGAAAACAAAGAGAACAAGACAAAGAATCAGCAAAGCAAAAAGCTTATTCTTTGAGAAAATCAACAAGATAGACAAACCCTTAGCTAAACTAATGAACACAATCAGAAATGAAAAGGAAGACATAACAACAGAAACTGATGAAATCAAAAAAAAAAAAAGAAAGAAAAACTTAACAGCCTGTACTCAACAAAATGGGAAAATTTGAATGACATAGATGAGTTTTTAGACAGATGCCATGTACCAAAGTTAAAAAATGATAACACTAGCTACCTAAATATACCCATTATCTATAAGGAAATAGAAGCAGTCATTAGATGTCTCCCAACCAAAGAAAAGGAAAAAAAAATCCCAGGGCCAAATAGATTTGGTAGAGAATTCTACCAGAAATTCAAAGAAGAGATAATACCAATGCTCTGCAAACTATTCCACAAAATAGAAACAGAAGGAATACTACTTAATTCATTCTATGAAGGCACAGTTACATTTACCCTGATACCTATATGTCACAAAGACTTAACAAAGAGAGAGAACTCCAGACCAATTTCACTAATGAACAGCAATGCAACAATTCTCAACAAAATCTTGCAAACAGAATCCAAGAGCACTTCAAAAACATTATTCATCACAATCAAGTAAACTTCATCCCAGGGATGCAGGGATGGTTCAATATATAGAAATCCATTATCATAACCCACTATATAAAAGAACTGAAAGACAAAAATTACATGATCATCTCATTAGATGCTGAAAAATTCTTTGCCAAAACCCAACACCTCTTCCTGTTAAAAGCCTCAGAGAGATCAGGAATTCAAGGCACATACCTATACAAAATAAAAGCAATATACAGTCAATATTAAATTAAACAGAAACTTTAGGCAATCCCACTAAAATCAGGGACAAGACAAGACTGCCTATTCTTTCCCTAGCTATTCAATATAGTACTTGAAGTTCTCGCCAGAGCAATAAGACAACGAAAGGAGAACAAAGGAGTACAATTTGGAAACACAGAAGTCAAGATTGATACCTTTATGGATGATATGATAGTCTCTATAAGTGGTTCTACCACAGAATTTCTAAATCTGATAAACAGAATCAGCAAAGTGACTGGATAAAAATTTAAAGAAAATAAATCAGTAGCTCTCCTTTACACAAAGTATTAATGGCTAGAGAAAAAGAATACTGAAAACATACCCTTCACCATAGCCACAAATAATATAAAATATCTTGTAACTCTTACCAAGTGAGTAAATGATTAATATGACAAGAATTATGAGTAAAAGATTAATATGACAAGAATTTCAAGTCCCTGAAGAAAGAAATTGAAGAAGATATCTGAAGATGAAAAGAACTCCCATGTTCATGAATAGATAGGATGAACATAGTAAAAATGACTATCCTGCCAAAAGCAATCTATAGATTTAATGCAGTCCCCATCAAAGTTCCAACATAATTTTTTTCCACTTTTTTTATTCGATATATTTTTTATTTACATTTCAAATGATTTCCCCTTTTCTAGCCCCCCACTCCCCAAAAGTCCCATAAGTCCCCTTCTCTCCCCCTGTCCTCCCACCCACTCCTTCCCACTTCCCCGTTCTGGTTTTGCCAAATACTGCTTCACTGAGTCTTTCCAGAACAAGGGGCCACTCCTCCTTTCTTCTTGTACCTCATTTGATGTGTGGATTATGTTTTGGGTATTCCAATTTTCTAGGTTAATATCCACTTATTAGTGAGTGCATACCATGATTCACCTTTTGAGTCTGGGTTACCTCACTTAGTATGATGTTCTCTAGCTCCATCCATTTGCCTTAGAATTTCATGAATTCATTGTTTCTAATGGCTGAATAGTACTCCATTGTGTAGATATACCACATTTTTTGCATCCACTCTTCTGTTGAGGGATACCTGGGTTCTTAATTTTTTACAGATCTTGAAAGAGTAATTGTCAACTTCATATTGGAAAACAAAATCAAATCAAAAATAGGATAGTAAAAACAATCATAAAAGAATCTCTGAAGGAATCACCATCCCTGACCTCAAGCAGTTCTACAGAAAAATAGTGATAAAAAGTGCATGGTATTGGTACAGAAACAGACAGGGTGATCAATGGAATAAAATCAAAGACCCAGAAATAAACCCATACACCTATAGACACTTGATTTTGACAAAGAAGCCAATACCATACAATGGAAAAAAGAAAACATCTTCAATAAGTTGTGCTGGTCTCACTAGTCATCTACATGTAGAAAAATGCAAATATATACATATTTATATCTATGCACAAAACTCAAATCCAAGTGGATCAAGGACCTCCACATAAAACCTGACAAACTAAATATAATAGAAGATAAAGTGGGAAATAGCCTAGAAAACATTGGTACAGGAGACCATTTCCTGAACAGAACACAAATGGCTCAGACTCTAAGAGCAACAATTGACAAAGGACTTCATGAAACTGAAAGATTCTATAAGACCACACTGACAACAGGATAAAATGGTGGCCTACAAATTCGGAAAAAGTCTTCACTAACCCTACATCCAACCATGATCTAATAGCCAAAATATATGAAGAACTCAAGAAGTTCATCTTCAACAAGCCAAATAACCAAATTTAAAAAATGGGGTATAGATCTAAACAGAGAATTCTCAACAGAAGAATCTCTAATGGATGAGAAACATTTAAAGAAATGCTCAACATCTGGGGGAATGCAAACCACAAGACCCCCGAGATTCTACCTCACACCAATCAGAATGGTTAAGTTAAAAACCTCAAGGGACAGCACATACTGGCAAGGATGTAGAGAAAGGGAAACACTTCTCCATTGTTAGGGGGATAGCAAATGTGTACAACCACTCTGGAAATCATTCTGGAAGTTTCTTAAAACATTTGGAAGCAGTTCTCCCTGAAGACCAAATTATACCACTCCTGGTCATATACCCTAAAAATGCTCCTCCATACCCCAAGAATACTTGCTCTACTATGTCCACAGTACCTTTATTCATAATAGCCAGAAATTGGAACCAACCTAGATATTCTTCAACCAAAGAATGAATACAAAATAAGATATATTATACAATGGAATACTAGTCAGCTACTAAAAATGTTATCATGAATTTTGCAAGCAAATGGATAGAAATAGGCAATGTCATCCTGAGTGAGGCAACTCAGACCAAAACGGACATGCATGGTGTGTACTCACTTATAAGTGGATATTAGCAAAAGTACAAAATAACAGATATATCCTATAGACCCAAAGAGGTTAAACAAGAAGTAAGGCTCAAGCAAGAATGCTTGAATCACATTTAGGGGAAACAAAACAATCATAGGAGGCAGAGGGAGGAAAGGAAATGGGTAGGAGAGGGGAGGGACAGGGAAATGGGGAGGAAAGATAGGTTCCTGGAGGGACAGGATAGAGGTCCAGAGGGACAGGAGACTGAAAATCTTCAGATTCTGGGGGTGAGAGGGAGGGGAGGATCTCTAGAAACTCCCAGAGACCTGGAATAGGGGAAGCTCCCAGAAGTCAATGCAAGACCTTAGCCATGACTCCTAACAGTTGGGACCTGGAACGCAAAGAAGCCACATCCTGTAGCCAGGCAGGGCCCCCTAGGATAAGTATTGTGGAAGATCCTGGTGTTTTGAACATGCTGTGCTAACTCTGCTTTCATAGTCTCATCTTTGGGTAGAAACCTGTGCACCTTACACAGAAACCTTTAAAATTGTATTTGGCCTATAAAATATGCCCAAGGTAATTTTCCACTGTGAACATACAAGCTGTATCAGATCAAGAGACTCCTTTTATAAAGTCAGTATAATGTTCCCTGGGAAAAGATCTTCACCTATATTACATCTGAGAGAGGGCTAATATCCAATATATACAAAGAACTCAAGAACTTAGACTCCAGAGAATGAAATAACCCTATTAAAATTGGGGTACAGAGTCAAACAAAGAATTCTCAATTGAGGAATATTGAATGATTGAGAAGCACCTAAAGAAATCTTCAGCATCCTTAGTCATTAGGGAAATGCAAATCAAAACAACCCTGAGATTCCACCTCACACAGAATGACTAAGATCAAAAACTCAGGTGATAGCAGATGCTGGTGAGGATATGGAGAAAGAGGACTACTCCTCAATTTTTTGTGGGATTTCAAGCTGGTACAAACACTTTGGAAATCAGTCTGGCAGTTCCTCAGAAAATTGGAAATAGTACTACATGAGGACCCAGCTATATCACTCCTGGGCATATATCCAAAAGATGCTCCAAAATATAACAAGAACACATTCTTCACTGTGTCCAAAGAAGCCTTATTTATAATTGCAGGAAGCTGGAAAGAACTCAGATGTCCTACATCAGAGGAATGGATATAGAAAATATGGCACATTTACACAGTGGAGTGCTACTCAGCTATTAAAAATAATGGATTCATGAAATTCTTAGGCAAATGGATAGAACTAGAAAATATCACGCTAAGTGAGGTAACACAATCACAAAAGAGCACACACAGTATGCATTCATTGATAAGTGGCTATCAGTCCAAAAGCTCAGAATACCCAAGATACAATTCACAGACCACATGAAGCTCAAGAAGAAGGAAGACGAAAGTATTGATGCTTTGGTTGGTCCATCTTAGAAGGGGGAACAAAATATTCAAAAGAGAAAATATGGAGACAAGGTATGGAACAGAGAATGAAGGAAAGGCCATTCAGAGACTGCCCCACGAAGGGATCCATCCCGTATACAGTTACCAAACCCAGACACTATTATGAATGCCAAGAAGTACTTGCTGACAAGAGTCTGATATAGCTGTCTACTGAAAGGCTCTGCCAGAGCCTGACAAATACAGAGGCAGATGCTTACAGCCAACTATTGGATCATGCACAGGGTACCTAATAGAGGAGTTAGAGAAAATGCAGAGAGCTATTTAGAGATCATATTGTGTGCATCATTATGTGTGTTTGCTACATGCAAATACTAGGATAGCTTATATAAGGAACTGAAACATTTGAGGTTTGGGACCTGGCAGGGCATTAGTTAACTAAGGGGTTCAGAAACCATCCCCAGGTGGCTGTAGGAGAGTGACCCTAAAGAGAACTCCCCCCCCCCTTCTTCAAAGGAAAGGTCTAGAGCCAATAAACACAGCTTCCTGGGGTTGGGCGAGGCTTGGAGCAGGTAAACACATTCCACAGGATAAACTGTATAAAGACTGAGCAAACAGGCTTGGGAGGGGCATCACCATTTCTCCTTCAGATGCAGGATGAACCTCAACACACATTGAAATAATAAATTCCTCTTACTTTTTGCATCGATTATTGGCTCTGCCTTGTTTACTCAGGGGGTCCCTGGAAAGCCAAGGCTTTCTGGAATCTTACAGTTGGTGCATGGGCCAGGAAAGACCTGTGAGAATACTGGAGCAGTGAACGGAGGGGTTTCGAGCAGATACCCTTTTTTTTTTCTTTTCTGTCTGTCTTGCTCTTTGTCAAAATCTGAATGTGTAAACCTGTCTGAACTTTTTGCTTTGCTTGCAAGTGTCTGCAGGGGCTCGGAGAGCCCACAGCATTTGGTGCAGTCAAGAACGACAGGCAGACATGGAGTAACATCATGATCATGGGAAGCCTGAAGGACACTTCAGGTCCCCTGGAGAAAAGAAGTCTGAAGGACTCTCCTCCATTAGACCTGGCCCTGGCATATGCTGGCCTTGTCACCTGGTTAACTGGATTCTTTGTCTTGATTGTCTTTCTATGTGTTCTTGGACTGGAACTGACAAAATTTTGGACATAGGACAGCAAAACTCCAATCCACTGGGGATTGTCCTGAGTCATTGGGATGATTTCCAGCAGCAGGCATGCAACCTCTCACTGGACGTAAAGAAAAAGAAGCTGAAGATGTTGTGCTTGTCTGAATGACCCACCTTCAATGTTGGATGGCCTTGGGAGGGAATCTTTGACCTGTCCATAGTTGTGGCCCTCCAGTGGAAGGTCTTTGGGGCTGGGTCCATTACTCATCTCAATCAGGTGCCCTATATTGTGGTCTGGAGGAACTTATTAACTGACCCTCCCTCTTGGATTGGAGGTTTCCTTCCCAGCAGGATTCTGGTGCTCCAGGCACAGACCTTGCCCCCTGCAGAGCCAGAGCAGAAGAAGGAGGTTCTCCAGGATCCAGGGACAGCAGACCCTCTCCTCTTGGATCCTCCTCCTCCATACCCCCCTGCCCTTGCCCACCCCATAGCACTACCCCAACAGCCCAGTGAGATGCCACAGCATTGGTCCCAGCACCGTTGGCCCTCTACCCCTCACTTCCACAACTCAAAGAGGATCCAGGTCCCACTATGGGCACATGGAGCAAGAGGACCATCCCTCTAGAGATGATGGTGGCCCTCCATCTCCAGGACTATGGTCCCATAGATGAGGATGGAAATCAGGCTATGCCATATTGACCTTTCTCTTTGGCTGACATGTATAACTGGAAGGCTCAGCAACCCCCTTTCATAGACAACCCTAAACGGTTGATTAATCTTTTTGAGACTCTCTTGTTTACTCAACAGCCCACATAGGATGATATCCAGCAACTTATAAGAGTGCTTTTCACAACTGAAGAGAAGGAAAGAATCATGTAGGAAGCTAAGAAAACTGGCTCATTGGACCCAGGGGCACCCTCAATTGACCAGGCTGTCATTGATAATGGGTTCCCTTTGACCAGACCAGACTGGGATTTTAGCAAAGCTTCATCAGGTAAGGAGCACCTAAAGGTCTGCCGCCAGGTTCTTTTAGCAGGTCTCAAGGGTGCTGTGAAGCAACCCATCAATTTACCAAGCTAAGGGAGGTGCAGCAGGACCCAGACGAGTCACCCTCAGCATTCCTTGAGTGGCTCATGAAGGCTTTTCACCAATATACACCCTATGACCCCAGGACGGAAGAGCACAAGGCCACTGTGACTGTGGCATTCATAGATCAGGCTCTAAGAGACATTAGGAAGAAACTTCAGAGACTAGAGGGATTACAAGACAAGTCTTTGAGAGTGGTAGTGCAAGTAGAAGAGAAGGTATATCACAATTATGAAACTGAAGAAGAGAAGGAAGAAAGAAAGCAAAAAGAAACAGAACAGAAAAAACTTAGGAGAGAAAAACATCAAGACAAGAACTTACAGAGAATTCTAGCAACAGTAGTCAGGGGAAACAGAGGAGAACAGAAACTGCAGAATAGAAGGCAGAGACCCCCACTTGTGAAAGACCAATGTGCTTACTGTAAGGAGCAAGGCCACTGGGCTCCAACAAAAAGAAATGGAGAGAAAAGCTCCGAGACTGGGAAAAGTACCCAAAGACCCAGAAGGTGTTAGCCCTAGGCGAAGAATGTGATTAGGGGGACGAGGTTTGGAACCCATCCTTGAACCCAGGGTAACTCTAAAGGTGGAGGGGAAGTCTACTCAGTTTCTGGTAGGCACTGGGGTGCAGCACTCAATGTGACTCCAAATAGATGGGCCCATGTCTAAATAAACATCATGGGTGCAAGGTGCTACTGGGACCAAAACATACTCATGGATTATTGGAAGATTGCTTGACTCGGGAGTGGGCCGGGTGTCTCATTCTTTCATGATTATCTTGGATTGTCCCTACCCCCTTCTTGGACAGGACCTGCTCACCAAAATTTAAGACCATATCTACTTCTTCCCAGAGGGGCCCCAAGTTAAAGGCCCCCAGGGAGAACCACTCCAAATCCTGACTCTCAGGCTGGAGGATGAACACAAGTTGTTTGCAACCTCTGACAGGACACCCCAGAACCTAGACTGGTGGCTCAAGGCCTTTCTGCAGGCTTGAGCTCAGACAGCTGGGTTAGAAAAGGCCACCAACAAGCCTCCCATCCATGTGGATCTCAGAGCCCAAGCCTCCCTGGACTCTGCACGCCGATATCTGATGTCAAGGCCCGGGCAGGAATCAGGCCCCACATTACCAGGCTCCTAGAACAAGGGATCCTGTGAAAGTGTCAGTTGGCTTGAAATACTCCCCTTCTGCCTGTGAATAAACCTGGGACTCAGGTCCAGTACAGGACTTACAAGAGGTAAACTGCAGAGTTGCCGATATTCACCTAACTGTGCCTAACCCATATACACTGTTGAGCTCCTTGCCACCCACTAGAGCTTGATAAATCATCCTGGACCTCAAGGATGCCTTCTTTTAGTTAGTCTCCAGAGAGTCAAATAACCCTGGTTCTGGAAAGACTCAGTGTAGCAGTATAAGGCAAAACCAGAACAGGGAAGTGGGAAGGGGTGGGTGGGAAAACAGGAGGAGGGAAGGGGGCTTATGTGATTTTCAGGGAGTGGGGGACCAGAAAAGAGGAAATCATTTGATATGTAAATAAAAAATATATCAAATAAAAAAAATGGGGTACAGAGCTAAACAGGGAATTCTCAACTAAGGAAACTCAAATGGCTCTGAAGCACCTAAAGAAATGTTCAGCATCCTTAGTTATCAGGGAAATGCAAATCAAAACAACACTGAGATTCCACCTTACACCAGTCAGAATGGCTAAGATGAAAAACTCAGAGGACAGCAGATGCTGGAGAGGATGTGGGGACAAAGAAACACTTCTCCATTGTTGGTGGAATTGCAGGCTGGTAAAACCACTCTGGAAATCAATTTGGTAATTCCTCAGAATATTAGACATAGTACTACCTGGGAACCCAGATATACCACTCCTGGGCATATACCCAGAAGATGCTCCTACATGTAATAAGGACACATGCTCCATTATGTTCATAGTAATCTTATTTATAATAGCCAGAAGCTGGAAAGAACCCAGATGTCCCTCAACAAAGGAATGGATACAGAAACTGTGGTATATATACACAATGGAGTACTATTCAGCTAGTAAAAATAATGAATTCCTGAAATACTTAGGCAAATGGATGGAACTAGAAAATGTCATCCTGAGCGAGGCAACCCAATCACAAAAGATCACACATGGTATGCACTCACTAATAAGTAGATGTTAGCCAAAAAGCTCACAATAAACAAGTTACAATTCACCCAAGACAGGAAGCTCAAGAAGAAGGAGGACTTAAGTGAGGGTGCTTTGGTTCCTCTAAGAAAGGGAACAAAATACTCACAGGAGCAATAAGGGAGACAATGTGTGGAACAGAGACTGAAGTAAAGGCCACCCAGAGACTGCCCTACCTGGAGATTCATCCTAACACAGTCAACAAACCCCGACACTACTATAGATGACAGGAAGTGTATACCAAAAGGAGAATGCCATGGTTGTCTCCTGAGGGGCCCTGCCAGAGCCTTACAAACACAGAAGCAGAAGCTAGCAACCAACTATTGGACTGGGCATGGTGTTCCCCAATGGAGGAGCTGGAGGATGGGCCAGAGGAGCTGAAGGGGTTTGCAGCCCCATGGGAAGAACAATGATTTTGGCCACCCAGACACCCCAAGACTCCCAGGGACTGAACCATCAACCAAGGGGTATACATGTTTCCAACCAAAAATGTGGCAGAGGAAGGCCTTGTTGGGCATCAGTGGAAGGAATGGTCCTTGGTCAGGTAAAGGCTCAACAGAGGCCCCAACAAAGGGAAACCAAGTGTGGGGGGATAGGTGGGAGTATACCAGATGGAGGGGCATATAAATGTAGGCAGAAGAAGGGAGGAGGGGTTGGATGTCTTTGGGGAAGGGGGAAATCGGGAAAGGTTTTACCATTGGTAATGTAAATGAAGACGATATTCAATAATAAAAACAAAACAAAACAGAACAAAAGGATGCCTTCTTTTGCCTGATATTGACTGCCCAAAGTCAGTTCTATTTTGCGTTCGAGTGGAAGGATCATAAGTAAGGGGTAATGGGCAACTCACATGGACCAGACTGCCCCAAGCACCCACCCTCTTTGATGAGGCCCTACACCAGGACTTTGCTGTCTATCATGAGTCCAATCCACAAGAGACCCTTTCCCAGTACATAGATGACCTTTTGATTGTGGCTGAAACCAAGGAAGACTATCTAGAAGGGACTAAATGCCTCTTAGAGAAGCTTGGAGGATTGGTATATGGTGCCTCAGCCAAGAAGGCCCAAATATGTCAGAGAAAAATAAGTTATCTGGGCTACCTGCTGAAAGACAGTCAGTACTGGCTCTCCAATGCTTGAAAAGAGACCATCCTGCACATCCTTCCTCAAGCAGGTACAGGAATTCATGGACACAGCCAGGTTCTGCCAGCTATGGATTGCAGGGTTTGCTGGATTAGCTGGCCCCCTCTACCCCCTGACTAAAAACAGACATCCCTTCCATTGGAGGGAAGAAGAGCAACAGGCTTTTGATGGGATTAAGTAGGCTCTACTTGGGGATCCTGCTCTAGGTCTGCCCAAGGCCAGCAAACCTTTCCACCTTTATGTGGCAGAGAACAGGGGATAGCCAAGGGAGTGCTCACTCAGCGGCTGGGCCCTTGGAAGTGACCAGTTGCCTATCTATCTAAGAAATTAGACCCTTTTGTGGCTAGGTGTCCAGCTTGTCTACAGATAGTGGCAGCGATGGCAGTTTTAAAGATTCTGATAAATCAACTCTGAGGCAAAACCTGACTTTGACAGCTCCACATGCCTTGGAAAATGTTGCTTGCCAGCCCCTGGATTGATGACTGACCAATACCTATATGACTCATTATCAGACTGTTGTTAAACTCTTCATACCACCAGTGGTCCTCAACCCAACTACTCTACTACCCAATCCTGACCTTAATCTGCCAGCTCATGATTGCCAGCAGATTCTAGCTGAGAACCAGGGATGGCAAAAGGACCTGTCAGATCAGCCACTCCCTAATACCGAGAGGACCTGGTTCACTGATAGCAGAAGCTACCTAGTAGAGGGACAATGCAAGGCAGGGCCCACTATCATGGATGGGTGCTGGTTGGTCTGAGCAGAGCTAATAGCTCTGACCAAAGCCCTGGCCCTGGAAGCAGGCAAAAGGATCAACATCTACACTGACAGCAGGTATGTCTTCACCACCACACATGTACAATTTGTTGGCAATTTACCAACAGAGGGGACTTTTGACATCAAATGGAAGAGAAGTTAAGAATAAAGCTGAAATCAAGGTCCTCCTAAGCACCCTCCTAATGAGTTGGGCCCACCAAGGTGAGCATAATCCACTGTCCTGGCTACCAGAAGGGGGAGAGCCACATAGCTAGAGGGAACAACCTTGCGGATAAAGCAGCCAAGGAGATAGCCATTAAAGACACTATATCTGTGCTGATCCAACAGAAAAAGCTTAAACCAACCAGTGGAGGAATTAAAGAAGGGCCCCATTGGGCCAAGTGTTGGCCCCACCTAGTCTATACTACGGAAGAGAAGGCCCAGATCTCTAGCTACCCTACCAACTACTATTTCAAGAGTGAAGGTCAATGGAAAACCCAAGAGGGAAAAACCGTTCTCCCTTGGGACCAGGCCCAAGATCTGCTATGGTTAATGCATAGATGGACTCAGCTGGGCAGTAGAAATATGATAGAAGTCATTAAGGAATCCAGGATGTTCATCATGGACCAATAATACTTGGTAGAGAAACTAGTAGAGAGCTGCAAAGTCTATCAACAGGTGAATGCTGCTGCACCAAGGTAGACTCTAGAAAAAGACCTATAGGAAACAGGCCAGGAGTCTTCTGGGAGGTACACTTTACCTGGAAAATATGGTTATAACTATTTACTAGTCTTTATAGATACTTTTTCAGGATGGGTAGAGGCTTCTCCCATAAAACAGGAGATGGCTCCGATCATGGCCAAGAAGATCCTAGAAGAGCTTTTTCCCAGGTTTGTGGTACCCAAGATAATTGGGTCATCTCTCATGTAAGTTAGGGTTTGGCAAAAGTATTGGGGACAGATTGGAAACTTCATTGTGTATACTGTCCCCAGAGTTCAGGCCGGGTAGAAAGGATCAATAAGACCTTAAAGGAAACCTTGACTAAATTAGCCTTAGAAACTGGCAGAGATTGGTTGGTCCTCCTTTCTTCAGCCTTGTTCCAAGCCTGTGACACCCCATATTATTTCAACCTAACACCTTCCGAGATCCTCTGTGGAGGCCCAGATCCATTGGTAGCCACTGGACCTAACCTAGAGATCTCGTGAGGAGGAGACCAAGACCTTGTCAAAAAACTGGTGGCCCTCAAGGCAGTTCAGAGAGAAATATGGTCCAGCAGTCTGCCCTTTATGCTTCGGGAATGACTGAGGTGCCACATTGATTCCAGGTTGGTGATGCTGTGTGTTTGCAGACATTGGACCTACTCCCTGGAATGCTGCAGGAAGGGCCCCTAATTGGTGTTGCAGATGACCTCTATGGCCATAAAGGTGGATGGCATAGCTACCTGGATACATGCTTCTCATGTGAAACCAGTGACCAGTCCACTCCCTCTGGACCACCTGTCTTGGAGCATGAAGAAGACAAGCAACCCTTTGAAGCTCAAGATCACCAAGGATGAAGAATTTCCTGACCCTGATGGGGGTTCTGATTCTGATAAGACTCTGATAAGTGCTAGATCTAGCCCTCATCGGCCCACCAGACTGACTTGAATTGTATCATCAACCCTAACAGGTGACAAGGTAGCCAGGGTAACCGAAGACCACCCCCTAACTTTTGACCTGTGTGACCTGGCTGCTGGGTTAGTCACCTGGGATATCCCAAACCAAGAGGTAAGGGGGACTTGCAAGAATGCTCACCTCATGCTCACCAATGCCATGCTCAGGAAAGGGGATGGGAAGAAGGCGCATAGGATGCAGACACCCCCAATTAAGAGACTACCTCTGCAAGGTCCCTATTTATGTATACTCCCAAGATGAAAGATCCAGATGCTTAGCCCATCAGTGCAGGGGCCCAGAAAACTTCTACTGTGCTACCTGGGGCTGTGCGACCTCAGGAGACACCTACTGGAACCTAAACTCAAACTGGGATTTAATAACAGTGAGCAGATCCTCTAAAGGAAGGGGACTCATGTCCAGCAATTGCAGGGGATATCATAGCTCATTGGGGAATATTCATTAAAGGGCACATACCAATGTCTCCTGGGGAAGCTAACAGCCCTCAGGGACATGTGTTGGAGAAGATCAATGGCTCAACTTTTGTTGTAACCCAATCACTGTGCAGTTTACTCAGAAAGGGAGAAAGGCCAAAGATAGATAGCCAAGGGGAAGGACTTGGGGTCTCAGACTATATCAGGAAGGATGATGGAATCCTTTTTACAATCAAACTCAAGATAGAAGCCCCTACTGCCTCTGTGGGACCCAATAAGGAGGTTACGGGTGTCCCCATAAGCTAACTAAGCCCAAGCCTCCAGCACCAACCTCGGTAGGGTCATCTACTGTCATAACCCACAACATCCAGGGAACACCACCTCCTGGTCCCGCAGAACTCTGACAGAGCTTATCAGTAAGACCCTCCTAGTGCTTAAAAATCCAGGCCTGACGTGACTCTCTCTTACTGACTTTGCTATGATATAGCTCCCCTATACTATGAAGGGGTTGCCTTTATTTGCCCCAGTATTAGCCTGTCTAACAAGACCTCTTCCTGCTGATGTGCCTAGAAGTTGGGTATAGGACTCACCCTATA
Organism: Apodemus sylvaticus; assembly: GCF_947179515.1. Classification (NCBI taxonomy): domain Eukaryota; kingdom Metazoa; phylum Chordata; class Mammalia; order Rodentia; family Muridae; genus Apodemus; species Apodemus sylvaticus. The sequence continues at coordinate 9,111,765 of NC_067474.1, read as the reverse complement.
GGCAGTTACTGGTGTGAGACTCTGCCTGGGCCATGTCCCTTCCTCCCACTGGTCCCTTTGCAATAAGTCATATTCTCGTGCCCAGACTGCTTCAAATGTCATCCTGCCTGAGAATGGATGGTGGGCTTGCTTGATTGGGCTCACCCATGTGTACACCTTGGTGTCCTGAATGTATCTAGAGATGTTTGTATATTGGTTCAGTTGGTGCCCAGGCTAGTTTACCATCCTTATGAAACGATGTTAGATGGGACGGGAATTACTGTACCAAACAAGAACCCATCACTGCCTTGACAATGTCTCTCTTACTCAGACTGAGTACAGCAGGGGTAGTGACAGGGATTTCTTCCCTGGTATTACAAGGTAAATGCTACCAAGAGCTCAGGACTGCCATAAACTTACACATAGAGCGGATGGAAGAATCAATCACCTGCCGTGAAGAGTCCCTAACCTCCCTCTCTGAAGTAGTCTTACAGAACTGCCGTGGTCTAGATTTGCTCTTTTTACAACAGGGAGGATTCTGTGCAGCTCTAAGGGAAGAGTGCTGCTTTTACCTCAACTTCTTAGGAGTGGTTAAAGATTCTATGGCAAAGATATGAGAAGAACTTGCCAAAAGAAAGAGAGAAAACTAACAAGCCCAAGGCTAGTTTGAGTATTGGTTCAACCTCTCTCCCTGGTTTACCACTTTGATTTCTACATTGCTAGGAGCCCTGATCATTTTATTCCTGCTTCTAACCTTTGGCCCTTACATTCTAAATCAATTATTTGCTTTTATTAAAGATCACATAGGTACAGTACAGTTGATGGTGCTGAGACAAAACTATCAAGAGCTAAGTAGAGAGGACCAAGAATATGAGCTTTGTAACTATCCACAATAGCATCAAGATTGAAGCATGCACAATGAAAAGGAATGAAGAGAGCTGTTTAGAGATCATATGTGTGTGCATCAGGATGTGTGTTCACTACATGCAAATAATAGGATAGTTTACATAAGGAACTGAAGCATCTGAGGTTTGAGAACTGGCAGGGCGTTAGCTAAGGGATTCAGGAACCATCCCCAGGTGACTGCAGAGGAGTTACCCTAATGCAAGCCCCTATTTCTGGGAAGGAAATGTCTGGAGCCAGTAAACATGGCCTCCTGGGAGTAGGTGAATGTCTGGAGTCAGCCTCCTAGGGATGGGGGAAGTCCGGTACCCATAAAAACAGCTACTTTGGGCAGGGGAGGTCTGGAGCAGGTAAACATATTCCACAGGACAAGCTATATGAAGACTGAGCAAACAGGCTGGAAGGGGGGGTTGCCATTTCTCCTTCAGGTACAGGATTACCCCAATGCGTGCTGGAATAATAAATTCCTCTTGTTTTTTTTGTATCGATTCTCACTTCTATCTTGTTTACTCGGCTCTCTGGATCTTACAAAAAGACTGAAGGAGATGAAGGGGTTTGCAACCCCATAGGTAGAACAACAATATCAACCAACCAGATCCCCCCAGAGCTCCCAGGGACTAAACCACCATGGAGGGACCCATGGCTCCAGCCTCATATGTAGCAGAGGATGGCCTTGTTGGGATCTGTGGGAGGAGAGGACCTTGGTCCTGTGAAGGCTAGATGCCCCAGTGTAGGGAAATGTCAGGGCAGGGAGATGGGAGTGGACGCGTAGTTGGGGGAACATCCTCAAAAAAGCAGGGGGGAGGGGAGGGGACAAGGGCTTTCCTGGCAGAAAAATGGTAAAGGGGATAGATAGCATTTGAAATATAAATAAAGAAAATATCCAATAAAAATTTCTAAAAAGGAAAAAAAGAGAAAAATTTCCATGTCCCAAAAGTTATGAGACATTATTGTGACTGCCAGAACTAATAAATGAATAAAAGCAGTTTTAATTAAATGGAGAGATATACTACACTCATGGATTGGAAGGAATAAGAAAAATATCAGTTCTTCTAAAATTGATAAATAGGCTTATAATTATTTTGGTAAATTTAGACAAGATTATTCTATGTAGGAAAATTATGTAGGAAAACAAAGAAATAAGAATAGACCAAAATCTTGGGAAGGGGGATTGTGCCCACCCAACTTCTAAATCTGTTCCTTAGCAATATCCACTCCACTCCGATGTCAGTACAATCTCCTGTTCATGCCTGCAATGTGCCAACTACAATAGCATCTCCACAGAGTTTAGCATCTTTTGCCAGGCACTTTGCTCCATACCTGTTATACCAATGGTACAGTCACCTATCAGATTATGATTAAAGCATTGTAAACCCTCATTTTACCCCTTGTTTCCTCCAAAGCACTCCAGGGGTCTATTTTGTGTTGTTTCTCTTGTTATTTTAAGACAGTGTCTCATTTTTTAACCCATTCCAGACTCCAACTTTCAATCCTTTTGTCTCAGTCCTCCAATGCTGGGATTAAAGGCATGTGCCACATACTACACATCTGTGTTTATTAGTAAATGAGGTATTTGGAGATGCCTATATGTCTTCAGACTTCTTTTGTTAGTTTGAATCTCAAGCTAACACTATGAAATTGAGTGTTTTAATCTCTCCCCCAATTCCAAATCATCATCTTTGTCCATTATAGAGCCATCTTCAAATAAAACCATCCATCTTTGAATTTTCTAAGAAACTCATTCTTTATCTAGGAGAAAATTTACATTTACCCATTAGACCACCATTTTTGCTTTCTCTCTTGACTATTTTTAAGTGAAATAATTTGGAATGGTAGACTGTATCATATTACTATGTGACTATTCTTGGTAGCAAGCAGCTCATAGATATTTTATGTTATACAATACATATTTTCTAAAATGAACATTCAGTTAATTTTTATAGGAAAATAATTATAATTCTTCAAGCATTTAAGAGTGGAAAAATCAATCTAAGCAGCCAAACAAATGAACATTTATGAGTTAGCTTTCCTCTAGCCTTGGCTGCAGATGTGATTTGACTGCCTGTTTTAAGTTCCTATGTTTGATTTCCCTAATATGGATTGCAACATGAAATGCCTACCTGAAATAAAACCATTGTCCCTTAAGTTGTTTCAGCAGGATATTTTATCACAACAGCAGAAACAAAACTAGAACATAAATTGGTTAAATCATGTAGCATCATTCAAGAGAATAAAATTTTGTAGTAATTTTATAAGTGGAACCAACACCATCCTTGACTAAAATCTAAAAGGAATCTATTCATTTTTACACCAAATTATACAAATCAACATATATGTACAAATTTCTGTAACATGATAAAAAGAAAAGAATGATAAAAAGAAAAAGAAAAAGGAAAGAAAAAAGAAAAAGAAAAAGAAAAAGAAAAAACTACAGCATAGTCCAACTGTAGAAAATTCCTGTATCATTGGGGGTGATTTGCATTCTTGACATAACCTGATAATCAGGAGAAAATAAGAGTAGACAGAAAAATGAAATTATTTTTTGAAGAATGATATGAGCATAAAAAAATCCTCATGGAAGTTCTACAGAAAATAAGCAGAAATAAATATGGCTACTTGAGTCCAGCTATGTGGTCCCATGTTCTGCTTCCTCTCTATAGAAGAAAGCTTTCTTTGAGGATTTAGGTGTTACAGCTCTTTTAGACTGTATTCAATGAAACAGCTTCTGTTTTTTTATTAGGGTTAAACAAGGGCCATATAAACCTTGGAGAGGGGAAGGAGGTTTTTCAGGTGAATGTACATTGGCTGAAGCTTAAGGTACTGGGAATGCCTCATTTGCATGGAGAGTCATTCCAGGTGCTTGCTGGGCAGGCTTTAATTGGTAGAAAGGGAGTTGAACCAGTAATTTCCACCAAGGACTATGTTACAATCCTTAGGTAGAGGATGTGGGTGGTCAAACTCCTCAGATAAAGTAAGGCAAACCAGAGGAAGCCATGCTGAGAAAGGGAAACACTCCATTTTGGCTCGAGCTCAGAGAGCTTGTAGGGACATGGTAGACTAGGACTTGAATAGCAGTTTCCCAACATAGCTATAAAAGAGTTCCCCTCCCCCTGCCAGACTTACATGCTGAAAGCTTCATCACCTCTCTGTGCAGAGGTAACAGACCGACCGTAAGAGCACTAACTTCATCTCTGGATTGACCCACTGATGAGTTCAGAAATGAATCAATTATAAAGAGGTGAGGCCTGGATAGATGACATTGGTCACTAGAATCATGCCTTAGAATTTAGCCTTTCTTATTCATGGTAACAGAAAAGTAATTTTGCCAGTGTTTTAGAAGAAAATGTAAGAAGCAGAAAATGAGTAGGAACAAAGGCTAAAGGGACCTTACTTAAACAATAAATGGGGGTAGAGGAATGCTATGGTTTATAAATAAATAAATAATTAAATAAATAAATGTCTACATTATAAAGAACTAATTGACTCTTTGTTGATTGGCTGCTATATTTCCTTGATACTTAACTTCAGCAATTCTTTGTAATTTTTATGTAGTAGACCGTTGACAAACCACTGAATATACTCCCCTATTCAGTGGACTGTCTGTTTACTCCGCCCTTTGTTTCCTTTGCTGTACAGAAACATTTTAGTCTTATTTCATGGAGTTTCATCTGTTGGTACTGGGGCTAATTCCTTTGTTATTGATGATTGAATCAAAAAATTATTGAAAATGTGGCCTAATGAAACTGAAAAACTTCTGTAAGGCAAAGGACCCAGACAATAGAACAAAATGGCAGCCTAAAGAATGAGAGAAGATTTTCACCAACTCCACATATGATAGAGAGCTAATATTCAAAATATATAAAGCATTCAAGAAACTAGATATTGACAAACTAAATAATACAATTAAAAATGGGATATAAGCTTAAACAGAGAATTCTTAACAAAGGAACATAAATAGCTGAGAAACACTCAATGAAATATATAATATTCTTAACCATCAGGAAAATGTAAATTGAAGTGACTTTGAGATTCCATCTTATGCCTTTCAGATTACTATGATAAGTTGAATAAATGACCGCTCATGCTGGTGAGAACATGGAGCAAGGGGAACACTCCTGCAATGCTAGTGGGAGTGCAAACTTGTACAGCCACTTTGGAAATCAATATGGCCATTCCTCAGAAAACTTGGAATTTATCTATCCCACGATTCAGCTATACCACTCTTGGCCAAATACACAAAGGATGATCTATCATATCACAAAGACAGTTTCTCAACTACATCAGAGTAGCTTTATTCATAATACCCAGAAACTGGAAACTACCTAGATGTCTCTCAACTGAAGAATGTATGAAAATAAATGTAGTACATTTACACAATGGAATACTACTTAGCCACTAAAAACAATGACATGATATTTATAGGCAAATGGGTAGAACTAGAAAAAAAATATCCTGAGTGAGGTAACTTAGACCCAGAAAGATAAACATGGTATATATTCACTTATAAGTGGATATTAGATGTAAAGAAAAAACATGTTACAATCCACAGAACAAAGAGCTAAGTAACAAGAAGGGCTTAATGGGGATGCATGAATCTCCCTGTGAATGGGGAAATAGAATAAATTTCTTGGATAGGCTGAGGCAGATGCAGACTTAAACATGAGGGATCATCTGGTGAGAAAGGAATGGAGGAGACTATGAAGAGAAACAGTTGGAATTGGAGGGCATGGAGGAACAATATAGAAACCTAGTGCACTAGAAACTCCCAGGACTCTACAAGGATGACCCTATCAGGTACTCCTAGTAAAGAAGAAAACAGAGTCTGAACCAGGCATCCTCTGTTACCTGGCAAGACTTCTGGAGGTAGGATTGGGACAGCAATTGAGCCTCAAAATCCTTGACCTACAATCTATCCTGACTTCAAGAAGTGCTGGGACAATGGAGATACAGTAACTTGTGAGGGTAGTCTAATTTGAGACCCACTCCTTGAACGGGAGCCCATGATTTAAGAGGGCTTATGTCAGACACTGCCAGGATGACCAGGAACCAGAGACTGGACAGCTCAGAAACCTAGGATTTAAAAACAAATTTATAAACTGATTCCTAATGATACTCTGCTATACTCAGAGATTGGGGCCTAGCTCAATTGACATCGGAGAGCTTACCTACAGCAGATGTAGAGACCCATAGTCAAAAATTAGGCAAAGAGAGATCATAAATTGGAGCTCTTCATTGAGTACCTCCCTTTGGAGCTCAGGGAACCCATAGAAGAGGAGCAGGAAGGACTGCATGAACCAAAGTGGTTGAAGACACCAGCAGAACACAGGCCACAGAATCAACTAAGCAGCACTCATGGAGGAGGCATCACAGAGCCTGCATGGGACAGTGCTAGTCCCTGTGCACATATGATATGGATGTACCTTGTGGAACATCTAATAGTAAGAGTGAATTGACTCTTTAGCCTGCTATTGGTACCATTTTTCTCCTGTTGGGTTGCTTTCTCCAGTCTTGATATGACTTTGTTTATGCCATGCTTAGAGGATATCCCTAGGAGGCCTGCTCTTTTCTGAAGGGAAACAGTAGTGGATCTGAGGGAGAGAGGAAGGGGAAACCTGCAAAGAGTTGAGAGAGCAGAGGCTGAAGTCAAGTTGTATTGAACGTGAAAAAGAGTTTCCTACACCATTATCTATGCCTTCTTTTAGAAGTTTCAGTGTTTCACATTTTCGTATAAGATCTTTCATCCATTTTGAATTTTTTTTATACAAGATAAAAGATGAATTTCATTTCATTATTCTGCATGCAGATATCCAACTTCAGCAGTACCACTTGCTGAATAGAGTATCTTTTGTTTCAGTATATGTCTTTGTTTTTGTTGTCAAAACATAAGGAGGTATAACTTTGTCAATTTATTTTCAGGTCTGCTACTTTATTCCACTGGTCTACAAGTTTATTTTTAGGCCAATATTACTATTTCATTCACCATATTCCTATAGTGTAATATGAGGTAGGATATTGTAATTTTTCCAGCAATAGCCTACAAGTTTATTTTTAGGCCAATATTACTATTTCATTCACCATATTCCTATAGTGTAATATGAGGTAGGATATTGTAATTTTTCCAGCAATAGCCTCACTCAGAATACTTTGACTACCCATGGTCTTTTGTGGTTCCATACAAATTCTTGTTCTTAATCAACCTGTGAAATGGGACATTGGAATTATAGTAGATATTGTATTAAATCTGCAAATTAATTTAGGTGGAATGATCATTTTCCTACATGAATCTGCCAAACCAAGAGCATGCAATGTTTTTCCATCTGTGGTAAATTCATTTTCATTTTCTTTAAGTTTTCATTGCAAATGTCTTTCACCTTTTTGGTTAGTTCTGTACCTCAATGTTTATTTTTTCTGTTATTTTGGAATGAATAATTTTTTATACTTTCTTTTTTGAAGAGCACATTGTTAGTATCTTACTTTCTAATTAACTAATTTTATTTTCTCCAAGCTTAATGTGGGTTATTAGATCTACAAGTTTTGTAGGAAACACAATTGGGTCATTTAAGTAAAGAATCATATTGTCATCAAATCCTGTAGCTTAATTTTTGTCTTTCTGACTTTCATCATTTTTATGTTTTACTCTTGTTTAATTTCTATAGCTAAGACTTCAAGCATTATCTCAAATAAAAGAGGAGAGAATGGACATTCTAGTTGCATTCCTGATTTTAGAGGAAATATTCCCATTTTTTCTCCATTTAGATTAACATTTGCAATAGGCTCATTGGAGATAGATTTTATTATTTTAAGGTATGTTTCATTCATTCATAAATTCTTTAGAACTTTGATTATAAAAGCATGTTGAATTAAGTAGCTTTCACCATCAATTGAAATAATTGTGTGTTTTCTGTCCTTATGTTTATTTACAGGGTATACTATATGTATTAAGTTTTGTATATTAACCCAGTTTTGCCTTTCTCAACTAAAGGCCACTTTGTCATAAAGTATAATCACTGTGTTCCTGAATGGAGTTTGCAAGGATTTGCTAAAAACTTTATATTTATTTTCATCAGAGTCTTTACCTGGTTTTTAGATTTTTGTAATACTGAATTCCTAGAATTTGGTAATGTTCCTTCACATTCACATTCTAGCTTATGAAACACTTTAAAAAGAGTCAGCATGAGGTCTTCCTTGAAAATTTAATAGAATTCAGCAGTGAATTCATTTGGCCATGGGTTTTTCTTTGCATGGAGGCTTATAATAAATGTTTTGATTTCCTCACATGTAATGGTTCTGTTAAATTATTTATGTCTTTAAGGCTTAATTTTGACAGATATTAGGCAGTTAGAAATTCTTCTGTTTCTTGTGTCACCCAGCATTTCAGAGAATAGATTTTCATGGTAATTTCTGTTGTCTTATATTTCACTGAAGTCAGTTGTGAAGATATCCTTTTATCTCTGATTTTATTAATCTTCAATTTTGTCCTTTTCATTATGTAAGATCTCCTTAAAAACACAAATAGGTAACAGCCTCTTTAGATTGTTCAGTATCTCTAACTATTATGGAAATGCAAACTAAAATGACTTTGAGATACCTTCCAACCCATGTCAGAATGTCTGTCATCAACAGATCTGATGATTAATGTTGGAGAGGATGTAGAGATGAGCCATTATTGGTGGGAGTTCATATTAATCAATTAATTTTGGTGGGAGTTGGTATTAATACTGCCATTGTGAAGTTCAATTTGGGCATTTCTCAAAAAAATTAAAACAGAACTACCATATGGTCCATCTATTTCATTCCATAGCCTACCATAATGATATGGACACCCATGTTCACTGCTGCTGTACTCACCACAGCAAAGGACTGGAATCAGCTTAGATGTCCATCAACAGATTAAAGGATTCTGAAAATATCACACACACACACACACACACACACACACACATTCAGCTTTTTAAAAATAAGTCACAAAAATTGCAGGGAAATCGAAAGATCTATTATGTATAATATTAATCAAGGCCAGATAAGCTTAGATCAAAAACTCAGTCTTCCTCATTCATGGAACCTAGTCAAAAATCTCAGATTTTTTTTGTTTTTCTTTTTGTAGTAGATACTTATATAAAAATATATTTAATAGTGAAAGAGTAACAACCTTATCTGAAGCTCCACAGCTTCACAATGCCAATTTTAACTGGAAATAAGTTCACTGAAATGTATAGACTTTGAATCAGGAGAATAGTGACATATGAAATCAGAGTTTAGCTCTCAACACCTACATAAGTCAGTTCACAATCACCTGTAGCTCCAGCAGCAAAGTATCTCTGCTGCCCTCTACTGAACTGTGTGTGTACTGTACTCATCCTTGCACACACCTTTACATAGATATACACATATACATATCATTTAAAACTAACAATAGAGGAGGTAGTGGCTGCTCTGAGAGCACCAGGGGAAATGATGCCTGGAAGGCCCATGTAGGTTTCTATAAAACCTCGCTAATGTCCAGACTCAAGTACCAGATCTATGAAGCCCACCAGAAACTGTCCACTATTTGGAGGTACCTTCTCCACCATGTTCTCCCCAAGGGCCATTGATGTGAGTGACCTCTGACAAGTCCCAGACAACCAAGAATTTTTCTGCCATCGTTTGACAGACTAGAGACTAATAATAGAACTTCTGGGGCTGCAGGCTCATGTGCGAAGGGAAGTGGCTGAGTGGTACCATTTTGAGGAGTTTGTCAGCATTCAGGGAGCCAAGTACATGCATGTGCTATCTGTTCAGCCTCTCTATTTGGAGAACTCATCCCTGAGAGGCTGCTGTCAACAAGCCTGGTTCCTTTCTAGCAAGCAGCAGATAGCTAAAGAAAACCAGCAGATAGCAAAGAATGTCACACTACACCAGGCCTTGCTTCAGCTCCCCCTGTACCAGACTGATTACTTGCTCTCCTTCAATCATCCCCCTCCTCCCATATGACAACAGGTCTTTTGGCCCTGAAAATCTCTCTTGTACACTTTGGAGCCTGGGTAACTTTGAACAACTGGTGACTAGTTTGACTCTTCATGATCCCAACCTTTTTGGTCCCTGGACAAGATGGTTAACACACACACACACATACACACACAAACACACACACACACACACACACATGATCTAAATTAAAATTAAGTATAATACATGATAAGATAAAGTCTTTAAAATCTGCAATATTCCAGTAAAAATAGTATGAATATAATAAACAGATCTGCTTTAGAGTTAGATGGTAGATGGAAAGGACATGATATTTGGAGGACAGTACTTTCTTATTCAGGAATCATTAAGGCAGAGAAGTTCCCCCAATGTGGGTATGTGTGCATGTGTATGTGCGTATGTGTGTGTGTGTGTGTGTGTGTGCGCGCTATATATATGATATAGTGGATGAACATGAGTATGTAAGTAGATATGTGTATAAATGTAAAACACAGAGCAAGATGCCAGTTGCCTCCCTCTATTGCTCTCTGCTGTGCTATCTGAAGATGGGATCTCTCACTGAACTAGAAGTTTACCTTTCTGACTAGGCTGGAAGGCCAATGAGCTCTTAGGCTCTACCTGTCATGGGATTGTAGGCATATGTAGCTATTCTTCATTTTGCCTCTGTGTATGAGTGTTCCACACTCAAACTCAGGTCTTGGTGCTCATAGAACAAGTGCTCTTAGCCCAGAGCCATCTCTTTAGCCCCCACTCTGAGAAATCTTAGTGATCCAAGTGCTTACACAGGGAGAACTCATTTGTTTTTCCTTGGAAAAACAGTCGATATAGGACTGCTGCAAGTCAAAAGAATATACTGAAAATGCAAAAGTAAGAGAAAAGCAATGTGCCAGGCGGTGGTAGTGCACGCCTGAAATCCCAGCACTCTGGGAGGCAGAGGCAGGTAGATTTCTGAGTTTAAGGCCAGCCTGGTCTACAGAGTGAGTTCCAGGATAGCCAGGGCTATACAGAGAAACCCTGTCTAGAAAAAACAAATCCAAAAAAAAAAAGGAGAGAGAGAAAGGCAATGTGCAGTGACCATTATGACAGAGAATGAGGAAGCACTGTTCTTGGAATAAGTATTTTAAATTTCTATATCTAATTAAAAACAAAGTTTCCCATAGAAAACTTAGGGAAATGCTATCTTTATCAGGCATTAACAACTGTTAATAAATTTAGTGTTATTATCATATCATGGTATATGATAGTTTTTAGAATATTTGGTCAACTTTTCTTCTTAAACCTAGCACTAAAAAACATGTTTAAAATAACTCATAGAGTAATACTTTAAAGCTCTTCATAAAAACTTTTCTGTGTATGAATTCCAATTTATTCAATTTGAAAATCTATGAAAAGAATGAATTCATAGGAAGCACAGCTGGAACATTCTGATGCTGCCCCAGTTTTATTGGAATTTGTTTCAGAGCTAGTTTAAGATCTTGGTCTGTGAAATGTACTTAGTTGGAATTTTAATAACTTCTGTTTTCAAAAACTTTCATTTTCTTCTTGCCACCTGTAACATGAAAATGGTATTATGCCTTTCATTTATTTTGTAAGTATAAAACACAGATTCACAAAATATCTGTTGAATAGTAGAATACAAGCTTATCAAGACTGTTATACACTAGAGCAAAGCTCTCAAGATATTCTAAGATTGTAAGGGTCTGTTGTTCACCAAAGAATGATATACTGGATTCAAATAGTATGTCTATAAACATAAAGAATGTTTTATTCTACAGAAGTCTGTAACTGCCTGTGGCTATGAGGAAGGGAGCTCACCTGGAAGGAAACTGGGCAGGAATAGAAAGGGGCAGGTGGGCAAGAGAAATAAGGAGACAAGACAAAGTTTTTCTGATCAAGGCTCAATATTTATTGGAGAGCTCCAAATTTAAGGGGGGAGGGAACCCTTCCCCCAAAGGCTGGGAACTCCTCTGCAAAACCAGTTTGGTTGCACAGTAGGTGGTTGGCTCCTCTTGGGGTTGGGAGGGGGGTGGGTGGTGAAACAGCAGGTCCTTGAAGAACAACAGACTTCAGATTTCTCCCTGGTCTCAGAGCTCCACCCTAAGTGGGAAAGGCTGTGGCTCTAGCTAGCACTGAGGTCTGGAATTCCCACTAGAAGGCTGGAGGGGAAAGGAGGGCACAGAAGTACAGGATGCTGGGGTCTCCCATTACCAAGATAGAGAGGGACACCCAAGTGAGCTTGCAGGCCTGATTGGAAGCACATTACTCCACCTCTAGGGACATTCCATTACCTGGGCATGGGGCATGGAATGTGTTACTAGTGGAGTCTGGAAAACTGCTGACCCATTGTCCTTGGCCCAACCTAGGTGGCTGGGCACCTTCTAGTTTCTGACTAGCTGCCTGAAGCCTGTTTGTTTGTTTGTTTGTTTGTTTGTTTGTTTGCTTTTAACTGACTTGCTTGGACTTACCCAGTTCTTAGGTCTAGTGTCCTAGACTGCCAGTTTGAAACCTGTCATGGAGTCAGCCTATCCTAAAGAACAACCCACAAACAGTGAGAAATCCAAGAAGTGTATCAGAAAGATTCTTCATTAACAGGAATGCTATTTTACACAAACAGCAATAACAACATTCAAGACACTACACTCTAATCTCTAAAAGCCATAGTCACCTACATAAACTTTCTTACTTAATTTTGAAAAAAAAAATCTATAGAGACACTTTAATTTTTAGTTGATATATTCTTTATTTATATTTCAAGTGATTTTCCCTTTCCTGGATCCCCCCTCCCTAAAAGTCCCATAAGCCCTCTTCCCTCCCCTTGTTCCCCAATCCACCCGTTCCCACTTCCCTGTCCTGGTATTTCCCTACACTGTTGCACTGAGCCTTTCCAGGACCAGGGGCCACTCCTTCCTTTTTCTTGGGCATCAATTGATATGTGAATTGTGTCTTGGTATTTCAAGATTACAGGCTAATATCCACTTATCAGTGAGTGCATACTATGAGTGTTCTTTTGAGACTGAGTTAACTCACTTAGAATGATGTTTCCAGTTCCATCCATTTCTCTAAGAATTTCAGCACCTGTTTTCTGCTGAGTTTTTGATCTTAGCCATTCTGAATGGTGTGAGGTGAAATCTCAGGGTTGTTTTGATTTGCATTTCCCTGATGACTAAGGATGTTGAACATTTCTTTAGGTGCTTCTCAGCCATTCAATATTCCTCAGGTGAAAATTCTTTGTTTAGCTCTATACCCCATTTTTAAGGGGGATAATTGGCTCTCTGGATTCTACCTTCTTGAGTTCTTTGTATTTCTTGGATATAAGCTAAGCCCTCTGTCAGATGTAATGTTAATAAAGATCTTTTCCCAATTTGTTGGTTGCCATTTTGTCCTTTTGAAAATGTCCTTTGCCTTACAGAAACTTTGTAGTTTTATGAAGTCCTATTTGTCAATTCTTTATCTGAGAGCATAAGCTATTGGTGTTCTGTTCAGGAAAATTTCCCCTGTGCCCATGATCTCAAGGGTCTTCCCCAGTTTCTTTTCTATTAGTTTCAGTGTGTCTGGTCTTATGTGGAGGTTCTGGATCCACTTGGAGTTGAGCTTAGTATAAGGAGATAAGAATGGATGAATTTGTTTTCTTTTGCATGCTGACCTCCAGTTTAACCAGCACCATTTGTTAAAAAGGCTATCTTTTTTCCACTGGATGGTTGTAGCTCCTTGGTCAAATATTAAGTGACAATAATTCTGTGGGTTCATTTCCAGGTCTTCAATTCTATTCCACTGATCTACTTGCCTGTCACTGTATCAATACCATGCAGTTTTTAACACAATTATTCTGTAGTGTTGCTTGAGGTCAGGGATACTGTTTCTACCCAGAAGTTCTATAACTATTGAGGATAGTTTTAGCTATCCTGTTTTTTTTTTGTTATTCCAGATGAATTTAAGAATTGTTCTTTCTAAATCTATGAAGAATTGATTTGGGATTTTGATGGGGATTGCACTGAATCTGTAGATTGCTTTTGGCAAGATGGCCATTTTTACTATATTAATCCTGCCAATCCAAGAGCATGGAAGATTTTTCCATCTTCTGAGGTCTTCTTGGATTACTTTCCTCAAAGACTTGAAGTTCCTGTCATACAGATCTTTCACTTGTTTGGTTAGAGTCACACTAAGACTCTTTATATTATTTGTGGCTATTGTGAAGGGTGTCATTTCCTTAATTTCTTTCTCAGCCTGTTTATCCTTTGAGTATAGGAAGGCTACTGATTGTAGTAACACTTTAATAATGTAGTTTCTGGCTTTTAAGAACTTAATCAATCTTTCTTTCATTATGTATTTATCATCTATATTTATCAATTATCTACATATATACTTATACTAAATTTTCTTAATTATATTCATTATGATATATCTATTTTGAGATTTATTGACAGATATAAAATAAATATATTTTATGAGAAAAGCAGGTAGTACTAGAAATTTACTGAGAAAAGAGCAAAATTCTATTTAATTCCTTGTAGAAATTGTTTCAGGCAGATTTATTTATTTGTATAGTCAAGGCAACATAAAGGATACAACATATAAACAGTAGATAACAAACCAATGTATTATGTTTTAGAAAAGAAATACAAAATATAAAATACTTGCAAGGAAAATCTATATGCAATTACATTGAGAAAAATATCACTTGACATCCATACTTATTTATAGAAAAGAAAAAAATTATAGACTTCATTTCTTATATAATTTAATTATATAAAAGAATTTTTCAGAAAAAATTAAATTTTCTTTCAAAAAATTCTTTACTTAAAAAACTCAAGTAACTGAAGCTCTAATTCTCTAAAGTTGATTTATCAATTTAGACATAATGAAAGAAATAAGAGAAAACATAAATGCTAATAAAAATAAGATAGAGTATACAGGAGATAAAAATTCATCAAGTTTATTACTAACTGCATAATGGTAACCTTTAGTGAAAAGCTGAGAATTCCCTACTATGGCTGAGAAAAACCAAGTCACAAATGGAAACAAAACCTCTTGCATTCTCCATAAGAATTTTTGTAAAAATATGGGAGTAAAAAGATTCTGAAACATAACTCCCAAATAAAAGCAAAAATACAAAAAAGAAAAAGAAGAAAGAACAGGACTGAATGTAAGATGCCCAACTAATAGGTCTAGTACATTTCCTTGAAGGGAAAAAAATGGGAAATGAAAATAAAGAACGGATGAATACTCTTCCACAGGGGAGCTAGAAGCAAGCCTTGAGTGAAGCGGGATATGACATAGGTGCTGCAGGGGTTGCAGTGCAGGGAGATACAGGGCGGATGGCCCTGGGAGCTCCTGGGTGGCCGGAGCCCACAGCTTGCAAGTCCTCAGATCTGTTGTGGATTGCTCTTTGCATTTTCTGCTCTCAAGAGGGGAGGCCAGACAAGGAGTAGATCATGTATGTAATCAAATGATGCCAGGTAAAATCTTAGTCAAATGGCGGCTACAGCCTGTGATTGGGCAGTAGAAGGAAAACGCTAGGCCGAAAGTTTTAGAGAAGGGAGAGGAGGAGAAGAGAGAGGAAAAAGAGGTTGAAGATGGAGCAGACCTATGTGGCCTGGTGGAACCACAAGTAGTTAGGGATTTCATAGCTGGGCAATAGAGTAGTGTAAGGTATATTTGACAGTCTAGGTGTGCAGCTTGTATTTATATTAACTGAGTTGTCTGTTCTTTGCACTGGCATTTTGGGCTTGGATATTTACCGTTATAAATCTGGATGGTTGAAGTCACTAGTGTTTTCATTTCACAGGGCCAGGGGGAGCTGAGTGAATGGTTGCCTGTCAATCTGCAGGCCAGCCAACAGGGGATAGATGGCCTGAGAAAAGCAAGCAATCGCACCAAACATTTCAGGTTAAACTGGTTTCTTAGCTTAACAAGCTAGTCAAGGGAACAAGGGCAAGACTGAAGCATAGAGCTAGCTTTAGGCTGGGTGTGACCACTGAGGCTGGTGCATAGCCAGACTTAGTATAGCTTGAGTTTTATTTAAAACTACAGGTAACACATCTCAACAAACAGTTAAGCAGCCCTGCCCATCCCCCAGGAGCCTAGAAGCATCAAGGTAGTCCTGCTGAGCCACCTCTGGCTTTTGCTGGGTGGCCAGTCCTTCTCAGAATCCCTGGGGAGCAAGGAAAGTGCCTTTCCAGGCTTCCTGTAGACCTCACAAGAAGTGCAGCACCTATTGTCAGGAGGGTGAACCACTGAAGCCCTGGGACACAGCACTTGATCCTGGATACAGACTTCAGGCCTGGAAAAAGACTGGCCCTAAGAAAGTAGGAGCCTCTTTCCATCTCATCTTGTCCCCTTTCCCAACACACAGTACTACTGATTGAGTTCTTAGACAATCATAGATATCCCTTCTGATGTACCAGAGTCCCTAGGCCCCCATTTAGGAAAAAAAAAAAAGACACTCAAGACACCTTGCTTCATCCACCAGGTAGATTGCATTTCTCCCCAGTGTGTCCACCATTATTGTCCTCCCCTCCCGTGGCTCACACAAATGGACAGGCATTGCACACCAATAGACAGGTGCCCCAAACCCAGAACTGCTGGTGAATCTGCCCTACTTAAAAGAACTGCATCTTCATTGGACATGCAGCCCCATGATGAACGTAGCTATAGCACACATGTTCTTCACATTAGCATCCAGGACTGGTCAGATGTTTGGTCACAAAACCATGATCAACAGCTTTAAAATATTGAAGTCATAGCATGCACCGTTTTCTGACAGCAGTTTTGAACTAAAATTGAGGAATTTACAAAATTACGTAAAATTGCAAAAATACATGAAAATCAAGCCACCATCCTTTAGCCAATCAACAACAACAAGAACAGCAACAACAACCAAAGCCAAATAGGATTTTGTACAAAATTCTTGAAAAAAGGGAAAAGTAAATCAGAGCCTGTCAAAACCATGGCATGAGAAATATCTCAAGATTTCTAGCCAGCAATAATAATAAAAGCTTCCAAGTATGTCCCAATCGTTTGTAAATTTATTTTAAAATATCTATTTTGGGCTTTTGACTTGACTCAAGCAGTAATAGTGCTTATCCCCAAGGCTGACAGTTTCATTTTGATCTCTAGAACTCAGAAGACAGAAGCAGAGAACACAGTCCTTTTTGGATGGCCACACCATAGCAAACACATATAACAGAATAAAAAATATGCTGAGTGGTGTTTTGATAGTGAAAGATGGAAAAAGGAACAAAAACTATAGTAGAACAAATTAAACCATAGAAATGAATTGCTTCAGAATAATAAATACAAAACTTGAGTATTGTGTTGTATAGTGTATATGGTATACACATGGATACATATATGCATATGTGTATATTTATATATAGACAAGTATACATATATGTATGTATATGTGTATATTGTGTGTATTATATGTAATTTAGCTAAATAAAAAGAATATGATCTTCATGGTGTCTTCTAACATGCTTAGTGTTGTTCTTCCCTCCTTCCCATCTCTTTTATTCACCTCTACCACCTCACCCAACTAAAGTTCCTCATTATTACTTGTACCTCACAGTATCCTGTTGCTTTTTTGGTTTCTGCAATTATTCTGGATTATATACTCATATCTGAAGATTGGAGACAGGAACCAATGATAAGAGAGGACATACAGTGTTGCTCTTTCTGGGACTAAGCTACCACACACAATATAACATTTCTAGTTCCATTAATTTACCTGAAAATAAATTTGTTTGTTTTTGTTTGTTTGCTTCTTTGCTTGCTTGCTTGTTTGTTTTCCCCAGCACTTATGTCAGGCCATAACTGAAATTTGAAAATCATAATTTTCTTAAAAAACATAACACTTATGGAATAAACATTTTACAGTATTATGCTGATGAACTAAGTTTTTTTAAAGTAAAATGCAGGATTCTGTGCACATGGTATGATGTATAAAGCAATTTGTCCTGGGATATTCTAGAACATTCTGGACCTTCATGTCATTTATGTTCCCAGTTATTTAGTTTCTTGCTCTTTCTTTTTTTAATATATATTTTTATTTTCTATATTCTTTGTTTACAATCCAAAAGTTTTCCTCTTTCCGAGTTCCCCCCTCCCCATATATCCCATAAGTCCTCTTCTCTCCATCCATTCTCCTATTTTTCCCCCTCCCTTTTCTCTGTCCTGATACTCCCCTACAATGCTGGATCAAGCCTTTCCAGGATTAGGGCCCTCTTCTTCCTTCTTCACGGGAATCATTTGATATGCTAATTTTATCTTCAGTATTCAGAGTTTCAGGGCTAATTAATATCCACTTATCAATGATTTCATTCCATGTGTATTCTTTTGTGATTGCATTACCTCACTTAGGATGGCATGTACAGTAGAAAAATCTCTCAACAGAAAGGATAAGAACTGTGGGTTTGGAATGCATTCAATATATGTGTGATGGTCAACTAAAGAGAATATGACCTAAGGATTAACATTTTATTTACAATAAGCCAGCAGTTATTTTCTTTGTGTCACTATATTTCATTATTTAAACAGAACTTATAAAAAAGCCTCTATGGTATTTGCTTTTAGATTCTTGAATTTTGCCAAGTAATTTATTGAGTACCTTAATGGTTTTTCTGTGCAGGCAAAAAAAAAAGTTTTTTCAAGAACATTGTTTTTCAAGAACAAATTTGTATTGAGTGAAAAATCATTAAGATGTAAAAGGTCATAAAGATTTTAGTCATTGCTGGCCAGTGTTGGAAGAGACTTTAGAAAGAAGGGAAAAGGTTGATCCATTCGTATCTTTCCCTTTCATTTTCCACAAAGTCCAGAAAACACCAACATTTTTCACAAAATATGCTCAGCATGTGTGATTCATAGGCTTTTTCTTAATGGTCAAAAGAATGCAACCTCTGTGCAAGCCTCCTCTCTCAGACACTGACAGGCTCCCTACCAGATAATTGTCTGTAGACCCAGCTAGCAGTAGTCACAGTGCCAGAGCATCCTACCTAGGAAGGAAGTCTACTGAGTATCCATCAAAGGAGTACCACATCCTGTTCTCCACTCATGGCCCAGTTTATAGCCTAGGAACCAAAAATACTGGCTACAGCCTCCTACAATGAATTTCGCTCACCCTCAGAGGGCATAAAAAGAGCCTCACTCATCTGTCACATGGACTCTGACTCTCTTAGGAGATGGGAGGCATACTGTTTTCCTCTGGTGCTGCTCAACCTGAATTCTCCTCTACTCCTCAGACTGAAGTTGCCTCTCTATCTGCTCATGGTATTAAAAACTCTAGTAATAAATTCCTTAGTTTCAAGTAATCCATCTCTGTCCTCTTGAACTGCCTACACCATCTAAAGCCTGATACTGGTATCTTGATTTAGAAGTCACCTCTTTTCTTCTCTTTTCTATCCTCCTCCTAAACCCAGCTTCTCTCTCTCTCTCCTCTCTTCCTCCTTTTTCTTCTTTCCTCTCTCATTACCCCCATCCTCCTACAAAGACAATAACTGGAAAAAAGATCAAGCAGTAACAACTACAAATCAGCACTTGAGTGATGTCAAAAATGCCCCAGGTTCAGTGTTCGATCGGAGGGTGGCGGCAGCAGCAACAGCAACAGCAGCAGTTACTCATCCAGAGAAAGGCCCATCAGCAGTGGAACCAAGGTGACAGGGTCCAGGCAGGCCCTGTGCCCACTACCACTGACCATCACTGGCCAGCCAGGCTGCAAGTGGCGGCACACCTTTCACTGCACAGAAGCTACATCAGAACTCTGCCTCCCACCAGTCAGTTACGAGAGACTCGCCTCCATCTTGACTCTTGGATGCCAGAGAGATCAGACAGCCTGAGGTACGCAAACATAATCTGAGGCCAATATCACAGGGGTCTAAGCCCGATGGGCATTGGCCTGCACCCAGGCCCTGGGCTCTTAGGGGGCCATTGGTGTGCCAACCTGGCCAGGAGGTTGTTTGCCCTGCCCAGTGTGTACACCACCATTTTGGCTACAGGACGCCAGAGATTTCTAGCAGGCAAAGTCAGCTAACAGTCATAGCCCAAGGCTAACATAGCAGGTGTCTAGAGACAGGCCTTGGACTGCCCCCAGGCCCTTTCCCTGCCTTAGAAACAATACCTGATAAGCTGGTGGAAATGTTCCTTCATCAGAGTAATATGTTGGAAGGAATGTTTCTGAATAAGAGAACTTTGCAGCAAGTAGTGTTTCTCAATAACAACACACTGCCTCCGGGGATTATAAGTTATAGGTCTTTGCTTTAATCTCCTTGTACAAAGCTCAACTTAAGTGAATCAAAATCCTTCACCTGGTCACACCAGGCACACCGAAATTAATAAAAAAAAAAGTAGGGAAGAGCCTTGAGCACATGGGCATAGGGGAAATTTTCCTGAACTGAACAACTATGGCTTATGCTCTAAGAACAAAAATAGGCAAATGGAACCTAATAAAATTGCAAAGCTGTAAGGCAAAGGACACTGTCAATAGGACAAAATGTCAACCAACAAATTTGGAAAAGATCTTTACCAACCCTACACCTGATAAAGGGCTAATATACAATATATGCAAAGAACTCAACAAGTTAGACTCCAGAGAATTGAATAACCCTATTAAAAATTAACTACAGAGCTAAACAAAGAATTCTCAATTGAGAAATATCAAATGACTGAGAAGCACTTAAAGAAATGTTCAACATGCTTAGTCATCAGGGAAATGCAAATCAAAACAACCCTGAGATTCCACCTCACACCAGTCATAATAGCTAGGATCAAAACCTCAGGTGACAGTAGATGCTGACAAGGATATAGAAAAAGAGGAACACTCCTCAATTGTTGGTGGAATTGCAAGCTGGAAAAACCACTTTGGAAATCAGTCTGGCAGTTCCTCAGAAAATTGGACATAGTACTTACTACCTGAGAACTCAGCTATACCACTCCTGGGCATATATCCAAAAGTCGCTGAAACATATAACAAGGACACATGCTTCACTATGTTCATAGTAATCTTATTTATAATAGCCAGAATCTGGAAACAACTCAGATATTCTTCATCAGAAATACGGGTACAGAAAATGTGGTACATGTACATAATGGAGTACTACTCAGAGATTTAAAACAATGACTTCATGAAATTCACAGGCAAATGGATGGAACTAGAAAATATACTGAGTGAGGTAACACAATCACAAAAGAACATGCATGGTATGCACTCACTGATAAGTAGTGATTAGATTAGCCCAAAAGTTTGGAATACCCAAGATACAATTCACAGACCACATGAAGCTCAAGAAGACGGAAGACCAAAGTGTGGATGCCTCTGTCCTTCTTAGAAGGGAGAACAAAATACTCAAAAGAGGAAATGTGGAGACAAAGTGTGGAGCAGAAACTGAAGGAAAAGCCATCCAGAGACTGTCCTACCTGGTGATCCCGTATACAGTCACCAAACCTAGATACTATTGAATGGTAAGAAGTGCTTGCTGACAGGAGCCTGATATAGCTGTCTCCTGACAGGCTCTGGCAGGGCCTGCCAAATACAGAAGTGGATGTTCACAACCACTGTACTAGGCATGGAGTCCCCAATAGAGGAGTTAGAGAAAGGATTGAAGGAGCTGAAGGGGTTTGCAACCCCACAGGAAGAACAACAATATCAACCAACCTGACCCTCCAGAGCTCCCAGGGACTAAACCACCAACCAAAGAATACACATGGAGAGATCCATGGCTTTAGCCATGTAGCAGAGGATGGCCTTGTTGAGCATCAATGGGAGGAAAGAACTTTGGTCCTGGGAAGGCTCAATGCCCCATTGTAGGAGAATGGCAGGGCAGGGAGACAAGAGTGGGTCAGCGGGGAAAACATTCACAGAAGCAGGTGGAAGAGGGAAGGGATAGGTAGTTTCTGACAGGAAACCAGGAAAGGGACAACATTTGAAATGTAAGTACAGAAAATATCAAATAAAAAATATTTACATAGGCGGCGACTGCGGCAGCGGTGGCGGCAGCAGCAGCTCATCCAGCAGAGAGGGCCACCTCCAGCGGAACCAAGGTGACACGGACCAGGAAGGTCCTGCAACCACTACCACTGGCTACTGCTGGCCAGCCGGGTTGCTATCGGCAGCAGAGTTACAGTGCTTTTTACCGCACTAAAGCCACATTAGACCTCTGCCTCCTGCTAGCCAATTACGAGAGGGGCTCCGCCATCTTGGCGCCCAGATGCCAGAGTGATCTGACAGTGCCAGGTACACAGACATAGTCCAAGGCTAACATCTCGTGGGTCTAAACCTGTCAGGCTCTGGCCTGTACCCAGGCCCTGGTCAGCTCGGTGAGCCATCTGTGTGCCAACCCGGCCAGGAGGTCATGTGGCCTGCAGACTGCCCACCACTTGCAGGGGCGCACCCTGCCATCTTGGCTACCAGACACCAGAGAGATCTAACAGACACAGCCAGCTAGCAGACATAGCCTGAGCCTAACATCGCTTGGGTCCAAGCCAGACAGGCTTTGACCTGCACCCAGGACCAGGGCAGCTCTGTGGTCCATCTGTGTGCCAACCCAGCCAGGAGGCCGTGTGCCCTGCAGATGACCCAGCACTTGCAGGGGCACGTGCCACCATCTTGGCTACCTGACAAAACCAGTTAGCAGACATAGCCCGAGGCAAATATTGCTCAGGCCTAAGCTTGTCAGGCTTGTACCGAAACTCAGGGCCTGGGCAGCTAGGCCAGCCTTGTGTGCACCAACTCAGTTGGGGGATCTTTTGCCCTGCAGAAGGATCAGCACTTTGAAAAGATCCCCACAGCATCTACCATCATACCAGGTTGACAAACACAACTTGGGGCAGGGCACACTAGGACTTCAAGGGCATCCAAGAGGAGGGCAGCACATCAGCAATCTGTGCCAGGGGAAACTCAGTCATCCAGTGCTGCAGAAATAGCCTTACAGTTTCACAGGAGGTTCAAACAGCAGCCAGTAACAACAGACCAACTAACACCAGAGATAACAAGATGACAAAAGGCAAAGGTAGCAATGCTACTAACAGAAATCTAGGCAATATGGCCTAGATTTCTGAACCCAATTCTCCAATAACAGCAAGTCCTGGATACCCCAACACACCAGAAAAACAAGATTTGGATTTAAAATCACTGGTCATAAATCTGCTAGAGGAACACAAAAAGGACATAAATGAATCTCTTCAAGAAATATACAATGAGAAGGACACAATGAGAAGACAAAACCTAAGGATTATAGGCATAGAAGAAAGTGAAGATTTACAACTGAAAGGGCCAGCAAATATCTTCAACAAAATTATGGAAGAAAACTTCCCTAACCTAAAGAGGGAGATGCCCATGAATATACAAGAAGCCTACAGAACTCCAAACAGACTGAACCTGAGCAGAAATACTTCCAGTCACATAATAATCAAAACCCAAAATGTACTAAACAAAGAAAGAATATTAAACGCAGTAAGAGAAAAAGATCAAGTAACATATAAAGGAAGACCTATCAGAATCACAACAGATATCTCACCAGAGACCATGAAAGCTGGAAGATCCTGGGCAGATCTCATGCAGACTCTAAGAGAACACAAAGGTCAGCCAAGATTACTATACCCAGCAAAACTCTCAATCACCATAGATGGAGAAACCAAGATATTTCATGACAAAGCCAAGTTTACCCAATATCTTTCTATAAACCCAGACCTACAAAGAATAATAGGAGGAAAACTCCAATACAAGGAGGGAAACTACACCCTGGAAAAAGCAAGATAGTAACCTTCTTTCATCAAACCCAAAAGAAGATAACCACTCAAATATAAAAATAACATCAAAAATGACAGGAAGCAATAATCAGTATTCCTTAATATCTCTTAACATCAATGAACTCAATTCCCCAATAAAAAGATAAAGACTAACAAACTGGATAAGAAAACAGGACCCTACATTTTGCTGCATACAGGAAAAACACCTCAATGTCAAAGACAAAAACTACCTTAGAGTAAAAGGCTGGAAGACAATTTTACAAGCCAATGGTCTCAGGAAATGAGCCGGAGTAGCCATTCTAATATCAGATAAAATTGACTTTCAACCAAAAGTCATCAAAAGAGACTCAGAACAACACTTCTTGTTGGTCAAAGGAAAATCCACCAAGAAGGATTCTCCATTCTGAACATCTATGCACCAAATGCAAGAGCACCCTCATTCGTAAAAGAAACTTTACTAAAGCTCAAAGCACACATTGCACCTAACACAATAATTGTGGGTAACTTCAATACTCCACTCTCCTCAATTGACCGACCAGGAAAACAAAAACTAAACAGGAACACAATAAAAGTAATTGAAGCTTTGGACCAATTGGATTTGACTGATACTTATAGAACATTTCACCCTAAAGCAAAGAATATAACTTTTTCTCAGCACCTTATGGTTCCTTCTCCAAAATCGACCATATAATTGGTCACAAGACAGGCCTCAACAAATATAAGAAGATCAAAATGATCCCATGCCTCCTATCAGATCACTATGGGGTAAGAGTGGTCTTCAATAGCAACAAAAACAACAGAAATCCCACATACACATGGAGGCTGAACAATACTCTACTCAATGATACCTTGGCCAAAGAAGAAAGAAAGAAACAGATCAAAGGCTTATTAGAATTTAATGAAAATGAAGGCACAACATACCCAAATCTTTGAGACACAATGAAAGCAGTGCTAAGAGGAAAACTCATAGCCCTGAGTGCATCCAAAAAGAAATGGGAGAGAGCATACAGTAGAAGTTTAATGGCACAAGTGAAAGCTCTGGAACAAAAAGAAGCTAATTCACCCAGGAGGAGTAGAAGACAGGAAATCATCAAACTCAGGACTGAAATCAATCCAGTGAAAACAAAGAGAACCATACAAAGAATCAACAAAACCATGAGCTGGTTCTTTGAGAAAATCAACAAGATAGATAAACCTTTAGCCAGACTAACTAAAGGGCACAGAGACAGTATCCAAATTAACAAAATTAGAAATGAAAAGGGGGATATAACAACAGAAACTGAGGAAATTAAAAAAATCAACACATCCTACTACAAAAGACTAAACTCAAGACAATTCGAGAATCTGGAGGAAATGGACAATTTCCTAGACAGATATCAAATACCAAAATTAAATCAGGATCAAATAGATCATATAAACAGTCTCATAACCCCTAAAGAAATAGAAGGGGTCATAGAAAGTCTTCTAACCAAAAAAAGCACAGGACAAGATGGTTTCAGTGCAGAATTCTATCAGACCTTCAAAGAAGACCTAACACCAATAGTCTTCAAATTATTCCACAAAATAGAAACAGAAGGAACACTACCCAACTCCTTCTACAAAGCCACAATTATGCTGATACCAAAAACACACAAAGATCCAATACAGAAAGAGAACTTCAGACCAATTTCCCTTATGAACATCGATGCAAAAATACTCAATAAAATTCTTGCCAACTGAATCCAAGAACGAATCAAAACGATCATCCACATGATCAAGTAGGCTTCCTCCCAGGGATCCAGGGATGGTTCAATATAAGGAAATCCATCAATGCAAACCACTACATAAACAAACTCAAAGAAGAAAACCACATGGTAATTTCATTGGATGCTGAAAAAGCATTTGACAAAATTCAGCATCCTTTCATGCTTAAAGTCTTGGAAAGAACAGGAATTCAAGGCCCATATCTAAACATAGTAAAAGCAATATTCAGCAAACCAGTAACCAACATCAAACTAAATGGAGAGAAACTTGAAGCAATCCCACTAAAATCACGGACTAGACAAGGCTGCCCCCTCTCTCCTTATCTCTTCAATATTGTATTTGAGGTACAAGCTAGGGCAATTAAACAGCATAAGGAGGTCAAAGAGATACAAATTGGAAAGGAAGAAGTCAAACTATCACTATTTGCAAATGATATGATAGTATACTTAAGTGACCCAAAAAACTCCACCAGAGAACTCCTACAGCTGATAAACAACTTCAGCAAAGTGGCAGGTTATAAAATCAACTCAAGCAAATTAGTAGCCTTCCCAAAGGACACCATCAAGAGGACAAATCGGCAACCAACAAATTGGGAAAATATTTTCACCAATCCTACATCAGATAGAGGGCTAATATCCAACATATATAGAAGTCAAGAAGTTAGACTCCAGAAAACCAAACAACCCTATTAAAAAATGGGGTACAGAGTTAAACAAAGAATTCTCACATGAAGAACTTCAGATGGTGGAGAAGCATCTTAAAAATGCTCAACTTCATTAGTCATTAGGGAAATGCAAATCAAAACAACCCTGAGATTTCACCTTACACCAGTCAGAATGGCTAAGATTAAAAATTCAGGAGACAGCAGGTGTTGGAGAGGGTGTGGAGAAAGAGGAACACTCCTCCACTGCTGGTGGGGTTGTAAATTGGTACAACCACGCTGGAAATCAGTCTGGCAGTTCCTCCGAAAACTCACTTCCAGAAGATCCTGCTATACCACTCCTAGGCATATACCCAGAGGATTCCCCACCATGTAATAAGGATACATGCTCTACTATGTTCATAGCAGCCCTATTTATAATTGCCAGATGCTGGAAAGAACCCAGGTATCCCTCAACAGAAGAGTGGATGCAAAAAATGTGGTATATCTACATAATGGAGTACTATTCAACCATTAGAAACAATGAATTCATGAAATTCTTAGGCAAATGGATGGAGCTAGAGAACATCATACTAAGTGAGGTAACCCAGACTCAAAAGGTGAATCATGGTATGCACTCACTAATAAGTGGATATTGACCTAGAAAACTGGAATACCCAAAACATAATCCACACATCAAATGAGGTACAAGAAGAAAGGAGGAGTGGCCCCTGGTTCTGGAAAGACTCAGTGAAGCAGTATTCGGTAAAACCAAAACGGGGAAGTAGGAAGGGGTGGGTGGGAGGACAGGGGGAGAGAAGGGGGCTTACGGGACTTTTGGGGAGTGGGGGGCGAGAAAAGTGGAAATGATTTGAAATGTAAATAAAAAATATATAGAATAAAAAAAAGTATACTGGGTTCACACAAACACACTAAGCTAATAAAAAAAAAATCAGTAGCCTTCCTATACTCAAAGGATAAGCAGACTGAGAAAAAAAACTAGGGAAATGACACCCAGCACAATAGCCACAAACAATATAAAGTATCTTGGTGTGACTCTAACCAAACAAATAAAAGATCTGTACAAGAAGAACTTCAGGTCTCTGAAGAAGGAAATTGAAGAAGACCTCAGAAAATGGAAAAATCTGCCATGCTCATGGATTGGCAGGATTAATATAGTTAAAATGGCCATCTTTCCAAAAGCAATATACAGATTCAATGCAATACCCATCTAAATCCCAACTCAGTTCTTTATAGAGTTAGAAAGAGCAATTCTCAAATTCATCTGGAATAACAAAAAACCCAGGATAGCTAAAAGTATTCTCAAAAACAAAAGAAATTCTGGGGGGAATCAGTATCCCTGACTTCAAGCAACACTACAGAGCAATAGTGTTAAAAACTGCAAGGTATTGATACAGTGACAGGCAGGCAGATCAATGGAATAGGATTGAAGATCCAGAAATGAACCCACACACCTATGGCCACTTTATCTTTGACAAAGGGGCTGAAAACATCCAGTGGAAAAAAGACAGCCTTTTTACCAAATGGTGCTGGTCCAACTGGAGGTCAGCATGCAAAATAATGCAAATTGATTCATCATCTCTTTGTACTAAGCTCAAATCCAAATCGATCAAGGACCTCCACATAAAGCCAGACACACTGAAGCTAATAGTAAAGAAACTGGGGAAGACCCTTGAGGACATTGGTACAGGGGGAAAGTTCCTGAACAGAACACCAATAGCTTCTGCTCTGAGATCAAGATTTGACAAATGGAACCCCATAAAATTACAAAGTTTCTGTAAGGCAAAGAACACCATCAAAAGGACAAATCAGCAACCAGCAATTTGGGAAAAGATCTTCACCAACCCTACATCTGACAGAGGGCTAATATCCAATATATACAAAGAACTCAAGAAGTTAGACCCCAGAAAACCAAATAACCCTATTAAAAATTGAGGTACAGAGCTAAACAAAGAATTCTCACCTGAAGAACTTCGGATGGCTGAGAAGCATCTTAAAAAATACTCAACATCATTAGTTATTAGGAAAATGCAAATCAAAACAACCCTGAGTTTTCACCTTACACCAGTCAGAATGGTCAAGATTAAAAACTCAGGAGACTGGAGGTGTTGGCAGGGATGTGAAGAAAGGAATACTCCTTCACTGCTGGTTGGAATTCAAATTGGTACAACCACTTTGGAAATCAGTCTGGTAGTTCCTCATAAAACTGGGCACATCACTTCTGGAAGACTCTTCTATTCCACTCCTGGGCATATACCCAGAGGGTTACCCAGCATGTAATAAGGATACATGCTCCACTATGTTCATAGCATCCCTATTTATAATAGCCAGAAGTTGGAAAGAACCCAAGTGTCCCTCAAAGGAGGAATGGATACAAAAAATGTGGCATATATACAAAATGGAGTACTATTCAGCCATTAGAAACAATGAATTCATGAAATTCTTAGGCAAATGGATGGAGTTGGAGAACATCATACTAAGTGAGGTAACCCAGTCTCAAAAGATCAATCATAGTATACACTCACTGATAAGTAGGTATTAGTCTAGAAACTTGGAATATCCAAGACATAATACACATATCAAATGATGTCCAAGAAGAACAGAGGAGTGGCCCCTGGTTCTGGAAAGGCTCAGTGTAGTAGTATAGGGCAATACCAGGACAGGGAAGTGGGAAGGAGTGGATGGGGGAACAAGGGGAGGGAAGAGGCCTTATGGGACTTTTGGAAAATGGGGAACCAGAAAAGGGGAAATCATTTGAAATGTAAATAAAAATATATCCAATAAAAATACATTAAAATATTTACATATAAAAAAGGATGTTTAACATCTTCCCACTATTAAAATAGTAGGATTCAATAATGATGATGTGTGTCCTATACACTATCACTGGGTATTGAGTGGGAGAGGCATGAAAGAGACATTCAACAGTCTACCTTGATGAACTGGGGGGATCTGCTCTATAGCCAAGATGAGACACATGGAGTAAGTTTGGTACATTACTATCAGTGCCTAGAAATTCAGAGGCAAGAAAGTCTAGGAGAGAGTGAAACAAACAGGTTTGGCTCTGAAAAGAAGCTCAAGTATTATCTGGTGCAACAAAAGTAGCAGGGATTTGTTGAATAGCTAGAAGAAACCACTGTTCAGGTACTGAAAACCAAAGAATCAAGGGAGGAAGGTTGGGACATGAGCACTATTCTCAAAACACCTGTTCAGGTGTACTGAGGAAAGATATTCCATGAATTACATTTATTCATAGTCCACTTATACTAATATCAGAGGCAATAAAACTGGTGCTATTTGAAAATACTTGAATTTAGAGGCTTTCCCAAAATATTAACATTCCAGGGTTTTATCAGGTTAGTAGAACTACAACATCTTCAGAAAGTCCATTACCTTTACTTAGAAGTTATTAGGTGCTTTAGATACCAGTTTGCCTTGTGTTTTCTGCATTGTCAGTGACAAGATTCAGCATAAAGAAACAAAAATAAGAAATACTGGCTGCAGTAAGGTGAATAAAAGAATAATATTGGGACTGAGGAGATGATCCCATCAGTAGAGTGCATGTCACACAAGCAAAAGGACCCAAGCTTGGATTTCTAAAACCAAAGCACATGAGTAACCCTAGTGGCACTGGTGGGTCAGAGATAGGCAGGTCCTTAGAGCAGGATGCACAAGCAGTGAACTTCATGCTCAAGGAGGGGCTCCATTCAAAAGTGAAAGTGTAGCGTAATTAAATAATATAATTAAAGGATGTAGCATATATCAGGTTCTGACCTCCAACACACACACACACACACACACACACACATGAACACAAACATGCACACACTCAAAGGAGTGATTTCATTTGCTTACAGAATAAAGACCTTGTCTCCCTTACACCTTCAAGCTCCTGTAAATCAATCCAACCCATCAATCATCTGTACTGACTCCTTGTTGTGTAAAGAACTAATCAACTATAAAATAGTGCACTGATATTTTCAATACAGAAAAATGTTGTATTTATGAGTATTTTCCCATGTCCTTTTTCTCTTTCATTCATTCATTCATTCATTCATTCTTTCTTTCTTTCTTTCTTTCTTTCTTCCTTCCTTCCTTCTCTCCTCTCTCTCTCTCTCTCTCTCTCTCTCTCTCTCTCTCTCTCTCTCTCTCTCTCTCTCTCTCTCTCTCTCAAGTGGGTGCCATGAGACAGCTTTTCATATAAAGTAACTGAACTTGAATTCATATTCTGCATGCTGCACATTGGTATTAGTTTATGAATAGGTTAGCCACCCAGTGCTGACTCATGGACTGTAATTGATCAAAGGTGAGGCAGTGGAACCCACCTGGAAGAACAGTATAATAAAAAGCAAGACCACAGATCATATTCTCATTAACAGAATGTCCTAGTTTTTATAATTTCTGTGAAACATTGTTTTGAGTAACCTTTAAAATCTCAACAGTGTAAAAACCAATCCAGGCTTTGGCTGACATCTCCAGAAAAATTGAGTCCTTAGTCACTGCTGGAGAGGCGGACTGAGTGGGTACTCTGGGCTGAGAATGGGGAAATTTCTTGATGTCTGTTTCACATCAGCTAAGGCTGGCTGGTAATGCCCTATTTCTGCCTCTGTTTTGTTAAGTAGGAAGAATGTGCTTGTACTGGCTAGCTTTGTGTGTCAACTTGACACAGGTTGGAGTTATCACAGAGAAAGGAGCTTCAGTTGGGGAAGTGCCTCCATGAGATCCAGCTGTGGGGCACTTTCTCAATTAGTGATCAAGTGGGGAGGAACCCTTGTGGGTGGTACCACCTTTGGGCTAGTGCTCTTGGGTTCTATAAGAGAGCAGGCTGAGTAAGCCAGGGGAAGCAAGCCAGTAAGAAACATCCCTCCATGGCCTATCAGCTCCTGCTTCCTGACCTGCTTGAGTTCCAGTCCTGACTTCCTTTAGTGATGAACTGCAACATGGAAGTGTAAGCTGAACAAACCCTTTCCTCCCCAACTTGCTTCTTGGTCATGATGTTTGTACAGGAATAGAAACCCCGACTAAGAGAGTGCTGTAAATCCCCTCAAAATTAAAAATAAGGACCAATTATTCCACCCCAACATCAGATAATTTGACCAAAATGACTTCTTATAGAGTAGCTAATGGAGATCTTAGACCCACATCTTTCTCCACCCAGTTACTGGAAATCTTTTCTGTATTTATTTCTTTTTCTTTCTGGGCTTCCTGATGACAACCCTAGAGAGGAATGTGAATCTTTTAGTAGAGACTAAGTAATGAATCAGACTTCATTTGTTAATAGCATCACCCACTCAATATGAGGGTGAAGAAAATAAGTCAAGAAAAAGAATTTTGACCAAATCTAAAAAGATTACTTATTGTTGGTAACTAAACAGGAAAGCAGTCAGAAACCCAAGGTGACTGTCCTGCCCCTGGAACTACAGTTATACTCTGAGGCACCAATTCACTGCCACATCAATCAATATAGTTATTTTGCTATCTTTTTTATTTCAGCAATTGTTTGGCTAGTTCCAGTCAGGAGATCATCATTTCAGCCTGCAAAGACAAGAGATGGCAATCAATACCCTTTGAGCGAAGAACAAAGCACAAGGTACAGTAAGCTCCCCTCTGAAGTGTCCCAAGAACACAATCATGAAAAGCTATTGTGGGTTAGCAAGGGAGAGGGTAAAAGAAAAGAAACTCCATTTCTTCATGAAAGCAATACTTTTGAGTCACTATCAAAGGGTTATCAAAGCTCAACAATGGTCTCTGAAGTAGTTAAAATCTTGCTAATGTTGGGCAAGGGTATTTTGATACAAAAGTCAATTGTTCATTGCCTTTACAAAATGGATGCACAAAACCAGAAGCATGTGCATTCTTGTCTTCATTTAAAGGGAACTTTCTGTGCCTTTCTGTACCCTTATTGATCTTTCCACACCCAGCCCCTTGCTTCTCTCTCCTGTGCCTATGCTAAGCACTCTACTCTGTTTTTCCATGATATCACCTTTTTGTTACTTCACACAATGAGATCCTAAAATGTTGGTCTCCACTCAGGAGTGAGATCAGTTAATGCTGGTCTATCCTGTCTGTCTTTTTACTCTGAGTGTAATGTTCTCCCTTTCCACCCACATGGGTAAAAAGTATACAATTATGTTATTTTTGTTACATAATTTACACTTTGTGTTTGTACCAAGTTTTTTCTTCTCAGTCAGCACTTGACTACACTCAGTTCTAACATGCTCAGTATGTCAAAAGGCTGAAAAAATATGGATTCAGGGAGGAGTTTTAAACCATGAAATGATACTTAAGGTAACAGACATATTTTAATATAGGATTTAAATATTTTACAAGGGAGGCAGGGGCAGGAGAATGGTGAATGTATTCACCAAACATTAATAAATCAAACTCCACAATATATCCATGTATTGAAACCTAGCACAGCACCTGTCACTGCTTCAGCTGTCAGTTTGACAGAAATACAAAATCACCTGGGAAGGAAGAAGAAACCTCAACTGAAAAATGGTTCACCACAGTGAGCCTTTCTATGTCTGGGAGGTCTTTCCTCATTCACCATGTAGAAGTGCAGAGTTTTCTGTGGGTGGTGCCATCCCTAAGCAGATGGGCCTGGGCTACATAATCGAGCTAACTGATCAAACCAAGGGAAAGTGCTTTCCATCAATGGTTTCTTCCTAAGTTCCTGCCTTACAATGTCCATGCTGCCTTTTCTCCACAGTAAACCTAGAGCATAAGATTATCATCTTAATCCCTTCTTAAACCCTTAAGTATCCTTAAGGATCTTAAGCCCTTTCCTCCTCCAAGTTGGCTTTGGTAATACAGTGTTTATCAGTGCAACAAAAATTAAAGTAGAACGGGACACCAGCAACACACAGTTTTTATAATTTGTCATATAAACTTGAATTAAGCAGCAAGGCAAACCTGACTCAGGCAGTTACCAAACACCACTGTCCATAGTGATAAACTAAGCAAAAGGTAAGTGTTTGGAGGGAAAGCCCATTTGTTTCTGGATTTGAGCTTCCATCTTTCCACTTTGTGGGACAGAAACATTGTCAAGCTCTCATCATTCTAAGAGGCATAAATGACATCCAGAAGTATAAATGAGCCATGGAAGAGACATGAGTGTTGTGTCAGAAGTGCAGCAGACCACACCAGGCCAAAACAGTTCCACATGAGGCTTATTGTTGGAGAAAAGTGCAAAGATGGTGACAAAGAACAAGTGGGGGGAGAGAGAGGTCAGAGGGGTCTTCCTTTTATTTGGATGGTGACATAACCATTGGCGTGTAAAGGTGGGAGGTGAACCAAGTGGATTCTGGGAATGTGGTTGTGGTTGCCTTGGCAACAGATGTGCAGGTTCCTGTCACTGATGTGTGATGTCACTGGGTTCAAAGACGATCTGCAGTGTTAATACCCTGATGCCAACATACCTCCCTTTTTCTTATCATAAAGAGAAAGAAAAAAAGGGGGAAGAAGCTAATTGTGAAAAGGGAATGGTGGCATTGTGTCTCTTAGGCTGCTTCCTGCTGTCTAGGGGTGTCACCACTTTTGGGGTGTAGCTGATTTTCACCATCATCGTCCACTTGGTACATGTTCACATCAGGCTCATCTGGGGACAGTGGCTCCACTGTGTACAGCAGCTATGAATCCTGTAACAGGAACTGATTAATAGTTTGGTTAGAAATTTTTTGTATTTGCCACTGGAGGAATGTAGAAGCAAGATTAATGAGGCAGGGAGCAAATAATAACACCAAGAGAATGACTAGAGGTGTTATGAAGGAAGCATCCACTTTCCTTTCAAAAATCTCAGAACTGGAGGTCTGACATTAACCTGAAATTCTGTATGTCTGACTGTAGCTTTGGGATTGTATTTATCACTATCCCACATTGGTTGACATAGAAACAGCATTCTTCTTGGAGGAACAGGCAAAGACCACCTTGTTTATTTGTCAAGACATCTGGTCCCCATTGGTTCAGAAGCACCACAGCTACCAAAGAATCGATCTGTTTCTGGATGGTAAGCATAGTTTCAGACATTTTTTGAGAAACCCTGTTAAGCTCGAAAGTGAATTTATTAGATTTGGTCACCCAGGGAAGTTGTTAACACTGCAATTCCAGTACCAATACCTGTGGCTATTCCCACAGCAACCAAGACTGGTACAACCTGAACTACCCTATGTTGGGTAGATACTACTGGGATTGGCAGGAGCTCGTTTCCCTGGATTACTCCTAGTTCAGGGAAAAGGAGTACCAACATGCAAACTCCTGACCAGCTGGTGGGTAGGTGATGATATACCTGAGGGTCATAAAGAACTGACATGTTTTGGACTGCAGGGTACTGTAGCATAGATGAGGTATCAAGGGTTGTGGTTTTATTGCACTCTAGGGAGCTCAGTGTTCCTACAAAATGTGTCCAGGAGGTCTTAAAACAGTTTATCATGCCAAAGAGAGGGATAGAGGAAATGTATAGAGTATGGAAACATTGGAGTCAGGGCAGCTGACAAAAGGTGAGGTAAGGTTGCTTGGCAGTATCACCAGAGAGTCTGTAAGTGGCAATTGTGAATTAGTGCCAGGAGGTATGCATAACTAGCAATCTTTAAAGCAACCAGGCCTGGTAACATTAAGGAGGAGGTACGCCAAGGTAAAGGTCTAAAGCAAAGATGAAGTGACAAGTTAGTGCCATTTATGAGGGGTGATGTCAAAGAGGTAAGGATCTCAGAGTAATGTTTGATTACTTCCCCTACTTTTCATTATCTAGGGGTTGGGCAATTGAGACATATTTTCTCTTGATTTCTCTTGATTTCCTCTCTACTGGGGACCTGGGTTGATTTTTAAAGTAGAACTTACCAACAACTCTTATCTCCTACCTGGAATCCCATGGATCATGTATGTAGTAAAAGAGTGTCTTGCAGTGTTGATAGAAGAAATGAATGGCCTGTGATCCTAGCATATGTATCTGATAAGGCCAATATGGACAGCCCCCATATATGTCTGGCCATTTCCTCAATAATCTTTTGTCTTGTCAAAGAGAAAGCAAGTATAGATATCATAATATTTAGATGGGATAACATAAAGGGATGACAGCAATCTGGATCGGTTCCTGGCTTCTGGCTATGGAGCAGTTTTCTGACCCTATTTGGAAAAACTGTTTGTTATCTGTGGGGGTTGAACCTCAAATTTCCAGATATAAGGGCTACCCTGGATGGAAATGAACAGCTGGGGGATTATAAGAAACCCATGTCTAATCCAGTGAGGTCAAGCTCAGCTGCCTGAGTGGAGTCTCAACAGAACACGGTCCTGTTAGGGTCAATGTGTATGAAGAAGAATCAGTTTTAGGTGGAGGAATGAAAGGTCTGAGGTGAGACAGGTGGACCCAATGAGAGAAGCCCTTGAGTTTATCAGATGTAGGGATCACAAGAATTACTTTAAGAAGGCCCTGCCATTTAGGAGAGAGAGGAAATGGTCAATGATCTGGAGGGGATAGAAGGACTTGGTCTCCAATGTTGACAGGCAGTGGACAGGAGACAATATGTAGCCACAGTAGATGGTAGTCAGCGAAGTTCCATAGGAGAGAACAGAGGTAGCAAAGTAATGGGGTAAGTAGATGGTCTGGAAGGAGAGAGCATTTAGGTGAAAGACCGGGAGTTAGGACTGGACATCAATACATTAGTTCAAAGGATGAGATAAGGAAAGGTCACTTGGAGAGAGCTCATAGCCTAAAAATAGACAGAGGTATGAGTTTTACCCAATAAAGATGAAGTTTCTGTGACAGCTTAGAAAGAGTGGTTTTTAAAGAGCTGTTAGTTCTTTCTATCTTACCAGAAGATTGAGGGTGGTAGGGAATGTGAAAATGCCAGGGGATGTCTAGGGCTTTAGATAGAATTTGAATAATCTAGGAAGTAAAGTCAGGACCATTGTCTGACTGGAGGGAGTCTGGGACACCAAATCAGGGGATGATCTCTCAGAGGAGATCAGAGACTGTCTGAGCCTCCCTTTGTTAGTTATGGAAAATGCCTCCACCCACCCTGAGAAGGTTTCCACCAAGACCAGGAAGTATTTGGCACATTTGACAGTGGGCATGTGGGTAAAGTCAAGTTACCATTAGTTCCAGGAATGGAATTTCTAGCCTGATGGGTAGGAAATGGGTGCTGCAATACCTTGAGTTGGAGTCTGACATCTGACAGATTTTGCAAGAAGCAGTGATAGATTTTTAAGGAGCTTAAGGGTCTTCACCTTAGGTCCATCCTCTGGCACAGCACACCATACCCAAGTGGTACAGAGAGGCAGCTTAACCACCCAGGAGTGTGGAGAGGCTTACCTGCACAGGCAGAACCACTTACCCCCCACCCCCGTTCAGAGGATCACACCCAGAACCATCTGGCAGAAGCCCTTCTGTTTCTGTTTCCGATTTCAGTAGAGGAGGTGGCCCATCCTCTGCCACCACTCACCATATCTAAGGGATGAATGGAGTTAGCTAAACTTTCAGGAGTGCACAGAGGCCAGACAGTACAGGTAGGACCATGCCTACTGCTCAGAGGAAACAGCCAGAAACTCTGAGGACACAAGAGCCTAGGAATAGCTTGTGACAGGAGTCTTTCGATTTCTGTCTGCAGCCAGAGTTGATGGGGCCACAGAGCTACATAACCAAGTACAACCATAAGATAGCAGGTCTTGCAGGATTACTTACATTCAGGAGTACACAGAGAGACCAGGTCTCCTTGGAGCACAGATACTGAGGCTTCCAGGACAGATAAGCCACAGTCAGAAACAGCAGCACCAGCTAACACCAGAGATCACGAGATGGCAAAAGACAAATGCAAGAAGATTACCAATAGAAACCAAAACAACATGGCACCATCTGAACAAAGTTCTCCCACAACAGCAAGTCCTAGATACCCCAACAAACACCAGAAAAGCAAGATCTAGATTTAAAATCACATCTCATGATACTGATAGAGGATTTTAACTCTCTTAAAGAAATACAGGAGAACATGAGCCAAAAGGTCAAAGCCATTAAAAAGGAAACACAAAAATCCCTTTAAGAAATACAGGAGAACATGGGTCAACACACAGAAGCCCTTAAAGAGGAAACACAAACATCCCTTAAAGAATTACAGAAAAATACAAACAAACAAGTGAAGAAAGTAAACAAAACCATCCAGGATCTAAAAATGGAAGTAGAAACAACTAAAAAATCACAAAGGGAAACAACTCTGGAGATAGAAAATCTTGTAAAGAAATCAGGAGTCATAGATGCAAACATCAACCACAGAACACAAGAGATAGAAGAAAGAATATCAGGTGCTGAAGATGCCATAGAAAGAATTAAATCAACAGTCAAAGAAAATGCAAAATTCAAAAAGCTTGTAACTCAAAACATCTAGGAAATCCAGGACACAATGAGACGACCAAATGTAAGGATTATAGGTATAGAAGAGAGTGAAGATTTACAATTTAAAGGGCCAATAAATATCTTCAATAAAATTTTAGAAGAAAATTTCCTTAACCTAAAGAGAGACATGTGCATGAACATACAAGAAGCCTACAAAACTCTAAACAGGCTGGACCAGAACAGAAATACTTCCTGCCAAATAATAATCAAGACAGCAAATGTATTAAGCAAAGAAAGAATATTAAAAGCAGTATGAGAAAAAGGTCAAGTAACATATAAACAAAAACCTATCACAGTTATACCATACTTCTCACCAGAGATGATGAAAGCTAGAAGATCCTGGGTAGATCTCATACAGACCCTAAGAGAACACAAATGCCAGCCCAGACTACAATAGCCAGAAACACTCTCAATCACCATAGGTTGAGAAACCAATATATTCCATGATAAAACCAAATTCACACAATATTTTTCCACAAATCCAGCCCTACATAGGATAATAGATGGAAAACATCAACACACAGAAGGAAACTACATGCTAGAAAAAGCAAGATAGTAGTCTTCTTTCAACAAACCCCAAAGAAGATGATCATGCAAACATAAATATAACATAAAAAAACAGGAAGCAACAATCACTATTCCTTAATATCTCTTAACATCAATGAACTCAATTCCCCAATAAAAAGACATAGACTAACAGACTGAATACATAAACAGGACCCATCATTTTGCTGCATACAGGAAATGTACCTCAGTGTCAAAACAAACACTACCTCAGAGTAAAAGGCTAGAAAATAATTTTCCAAGCAAATGGTCCCAGGAAACATGTTGGAGAAGCCATTCTAATATCCAATAAAATAGACTTTAAGCCAGTCATCAAAAAAGACACAGAAGGACACTTCATAGATATCAAAGGAAAATTCTACCAAGAACTTTCAATTCTGAGCATCTATGCTCCAAATGAAAGGGCACCCTCATTCGTAAAAGAAACATCACTAAAGCTCAAAGCACATGTTGTACCTCACACAATAATTGTGGATAATTTCAACACCCCACTCTTCTCAATGGACAGATCAGGGAAACAAACTAAACAAAGACACAGTGAAACTAACTGAAATTTTGGACCAAATGGATTTAACAGATATCTACAAAACATTTCATCCTAAATCAAAAGAATACACCTTCTTCCTAGGACCTCATGGTACCTTCTCCAAAATTGACTGTATAATGGGTTACAAAACAGACCTCAACAGAAATAAAAAGAGTAAATTAATCCCATGCCTCCTATCAGATCACTATGGAGTAAGGGCATTCTTCAATAGCAAGAAAAACTACAGAAAGCCCACATACACATGGAAGCAGAACAATGCTCTACTCAATGATAACTTGGTCAAGGAAGAAATAAGGAAAGAAATCAAAGACTTTTTAGAATTTAATGAAAATGAAGGCACAACATACCCAAATTTATGGGACACAATGAAAGCACTGCTAAGAGGAAAACTCATAGCTCTGAGTGTCTCCAAAAAGAAGCTGGAGAGAGCATACACTAGCAGTTTAACCACATACCTGAGAGCTCTAGAACAGAAAGAAGCTAATACATCCAAGAGGAGTAGAAGGCAGGAAATCTACAAGCTCAGGGTTGAAATCACCCAAATAGAAACAAAAAGAAAGTCATTTGCACCAGGGAGTCAGGTGGCTCTACCACCTTCTGTGTACAACCCTCTAGGATAAAGTGATCTCCCTGCAGCTCTTTCACTTCTGAGTGCATAGGTGAGATCTCTACCTTCTCTCTGGAGGGGAACAGGTACGAGTGCACAGGGCACACGATCAGTAGAGCATCTGGAACAGAAGTCTTCCTGACTTCATTTGCACCAGGGAACCAGGTAGCTCCACAGCCATCTGTGCACAGACCCTGCCAGTAGAGAGTTGATCTCCCAGGAGTATGGACACAGGCTTACAGGCCCACAGGAGGGACAAGCTCCAGCCAGAGACAGCAAGAACAACTAACACCAGAGATAACAAGATGGTGAAAGGCAAGCACAAGAACCCTACCAAAAGAAACCAAGGCTACTTGGCAACATCAAAACCCACTTCTCCCACCACAGCAAGTCCTGGATACTCTAAAACACAGGAAGAGCAAGAGTTGAATCTAAAATTGTATCTCATGATGCTGATAGAGGGTTTCAAGAAGGATTTAAATAACTCCCTTAAAGAAATACAGGAGAACATGGGTCAACAGGCAGAAGCCCTTAAAGAGGAAATACAAAAATACTGTAAAGAATTACAGGAAAACACAAGTGATGGAACTGAACAAAATCATTCAGGATCTAAAAGTGGAAGAAGAAACAATAAAGAAATCACAAATTTCTCTGGAGATAGAAAACTTTGGAAAGAAATCAGGAGTCATAGAGGCAAGCATCAACAACAGAATACAAGAGATAGAAGAAAGAATCTCAGGTGCTTAAGATACCATAGAAAACATTGACTCAACAGTCAAAGATAATGCAAAATTCATAAAGCTGGTAACCCAAAACATTTAGGAAATCCAGGACACAAGAGAAGACCAAACCTAAGGATTATAGGTATTGAAGAGAGTGAAGATTTACAACTTAAAGAGCCAGTAAATATTTTCAAAAAAAATTATAGAAGAAAACTTCCCTAACTCATAGAAAGTGATGTCCATGAACATACAAGAAGCCTACAGAACTCTAAACAGACTGGACCAGAACAGAAAGTCATCATGGCACATAATAATCAAAACACCAAATTCACTAAATGAAGAAAGATATTAAAAGCCGCAAGGGAAAAGGGGCAAGTAAGTGAGAAAGGCAGACCTATCAGAATCACACCAGACTTCTCGCCAGAGACAAAGAAAGCTAGAAGATCCTCGGTAGATCTCACACAGATCCTAAGAGAACACAAATGCCAGCCCAGACTACGATACCCAGCAAAATTCTCAATCACCATAGATGGAGAAACCAAGACATTCCATGATAAAACCAAATTCACACAATATCTTTCCACAAATCCAGCCCTACAAAGGATAATAGATAGAAAACACCAACACAGAGAGGGAAACTACACGCTAGAAAAAGCAAGAAGGTAATCTTCTTTCAACAAACCCAAAAGATGACCACACAAACATACAAATAACATCAAAAATAATAGGAAGCAACAATCACTATTCCTTAATATCTCTTAACATCAATAGACTCAGCTCTCCAATAAAAAGACATAGATTAACAGAAATATTTTTCATGTAAATCTTCAATTTTATCAGAAAATGTTTGGAACTCCTCTTTCAATTAATTTAGTAACATTTTCTATGTCTACCATTTTATCTGCATTATTTTTCATGATAATCTTTAATTTTAACATGATTTTCTCTACACTTCTATTTTAGCAGAAATGTTTTACATGTAAATCTCTGGTTTTATCACAAAATGTTTTTAATTCTGCCTTCAATTAATTTAGAAAGGCTTTTTATATCTAACATTTTATCTGCATAATTTTCCATAAAATTTAGTCAATTTCATGGAAATCAATGTGCTTTTCTATATATTTCTTGAATTTTATCAGAAATATTTTCCATGCATGTGGGAGACCAAACTATGGAAAAATCAGACTTTCAATAGCTCTCACCTTGAGATTCCACTGACCTTTAGGTTTACAACTGAACCACCCCCTTCTTCACATAAGGCTGATCAACTGGTTCTTATCCTGGCTGAACACCTACCAGCATTACAGAAAAGCTGCTGGATACCACAGCCAGCATCTGCCCTGGATGATCTTTCCTCTTTCTGTGCCTTTAGCATTCCCCTTCAGCCTCTCCCTACTTCCTCTTACGGTGTAGTCAAAACCAGGCGTTTTGCTTTTCATTAAGGAGGCCTTGACAAGACACCCCTTTTTGCTTGGCTCCACTTTTAATGTGTTTTTCTATATATTTCTTCAATTTTATCAGAAATATTTTCCATGTAAATCTTCAATTTTACCTGAAAATTTTTATAATTCCACTTTCAACCAACTTAGGAATACTTTTATGCCTACATTATGATATTTATATAAAATTTTCCATGGTAATCTTGAATTTTAACATGTTTTTATACATTTTTCTACAATTTTTCAGAAAAATTTTCCACATAAATCTTAAATTCTATCATGAAATGTTTCTACTTCCTTTTTCAATTAATTTAGCAATGATTTTTATGTCTACCACTTTACTCTTTAATTTTCCATGAAAATTGTAAATTTTAATGTGTTTTTCTATATCTCTACTATTTTATCAGAAATATTTTCCATGTAAATCTTCAATTTTATCATAAAATATTTTTAATTCCTTTTCCAATAAAACAACATGCTTTTCAAAAAAATAAACAAAAAGAACCACACAAAGAATCAACAAAACCAAGAGGCTGGTTCTTTGAGAAAATCAACAAGATCAATAAACCTTTAGCCAGACTAACCAGAGCGAGAGAGATAGTATCCAAATTAACAAAATCAGAAATGAAAAGGGAGATATAACAATAGAAAGTGATGAAATTCAAAAAAAAATCATCAGATCCTACTACAAAAGCCTATCCTCAATACAACTGGAAAATCTGGATGAAATGGATAATTTAGTTTTTCTGACTCTTAAATAAGGAGTTCAGCAGCTGCTAAGGTACAAATTCAAGGTGCGCATCCCTGGATAGTTAGATAGAGTATTTGTGAAAAGTATGCTGCACAGGTGCAAAAGAGGGTTCCAGTTGGTGACCTAAGACTCCAAGGGCAAAACCCTCTTTTTCATTTACATAAAGAGAAAAAGGACGAGTCAGATGAGGGAGATGTAAGGCCTAAGGAGAGCCTGTTGGAGCCTTTGAAATGGATTGGTAACAGGTTTGAGAAGAGGGTCATGGGTGGGGCCTAACACTACCTCATATAAGAGGCAATAAAGGAGGGGAAAAGGAAAGAACCCAGGAACATAAAAAGCTAGCCATTCCTAAGAAGGATAAAGTCTCTTCCTTTGTAGAAGAGACAGTTAGAGCCTTATGGGTTGGGGTAATTGTTAGTCCCAAATAGGTAACCTGAGGAGTGGACAGTTGGACTTTAGAAGGTGAGACCCTGTAGCCTCGACTGGAAAGGAAGTTGAGAAGAGCAGAGGTGTCTGTTTGGCTAATCTCTAGAGAGGATCTACAAAGAAGGACATCATCTGCATAAAGTACAATCTTAGATTTAGGGAGAGATAAAGAAAGTTAGAAGCCAGGCCTTGGTCAAATAGGTCTGGGATGTCCCAGAATCCCTTAGGTAGGACAGTCGAGGTAAGGTGGGTACAAAAGTGGGTGTCAGGATCTGTCCAGGTAAAGGCAAATATTTTATGTGACTGGGCATCTAGAGGGATAGAGAAAAATGCATCCTTGAGATCTAGCATGGAGAAATGGGAAGTTCTCAAGGGGATGGTGGAAAGAAGTGTATAGGGTTAGCCACAACAGGATGGTGGGGAACCACAGCAGAATTAATGCGCTTGAGGTCTTGAACCAGGTGATGGGTACCATTAGGTTTCTTAACCTCGAGTATAGGGGTGTTAAAGGAGCAAGAGGTGGGGCAAAGAAGTTTTTTTCCTTAAGAGATCA
The DNA here is from genome assembly GCF_947179515.1 of Apodemus sylvaticus. Taxonomy (NCBI): domain Eukaryota; kingdom Metazoa; phylum Chordata; class Mammalia; order Rodentia; family Muridae; genus Apodemus; species Apodemus sylvaticus. Next base: position 9,068,786 of record NC_067474.1, on the reverse strand, counting down.
GAAATGATAGGCTTAAGTCCCCTGAGGCTCTGGAGAGAGAAAGGGTATTGAGCTTGGGTGATAAAACTGTTAGAGTCCAGTAATTGGATGACAAGAGAATGTTTAGCAACAGAGGGGTTCTGGATATACCAAATTCAAGGGTCCACCTGAGAAGCTGGCAAAGAAAACAACATGATAGTTGACTTGCTAGAAGACAGAGCAGAGGAGCTGCTGGTGAGCTTGGGTTTAGGCGAAAGGGGGGAACAAAGAAAATTGAGGCTCCCAACTTAGCTAAAAGATCCCTTCCCAATAAGGGGACAGGATATGTTGGCACTATCCAAAAGGAATGGGTGACAGATACACACCTAAAAATGCAACTAAGTTGTGAGGTCTGGTAAGGAAGGTAGGGTGGTTGTTCACCTACCCCAATGATAGGAAAACAAGAGGGGGAAATGGGTCCCCAAAACTGCATTATGACAGAGTAAGTGGCCTCAGTGTCCAAGAGGAAGGAACTGGGCCACTCACATGCCATAGTAGCTACCTGTGGCTCCCTACTAGTGATGCCGTGGTCAGGTAGAGGGAGCTCAGACCTCTTCAGTTGTCCATAGCCAAGCCTAGGAGATTGGCTGGAGGGTTACCTGCTGGTGATATTCCTCTATCCTGTGTGACATGAGGGCAATAGACAGCCTAATGTCCCTCCTGATGGCACCTAGGGCATGGCCCCCTTGGCTTGCCAAGGATAGGGCAAGTACTAACCAAGTGAACTTGTTGACCACATCTATAGCAGGGGCCTAGTAGTCTCTAAGCCTTAGGCGATCAGAAGTCCAGGGTTGTAGCTGGGATTGGTTGGACAGCCTTTGCCATCATGTGCTATTTTTGTTTTTGGGATTTCTCATCTCTCTCATGGTACACTTTGAAGAGCAGCACCAACACATTTTGCCTGTAGAGTTAGGGGCCCCTTCTCCAACTGCATGTTTAGCTTTTATGTCAGGGTAGCTCTGGGAAAAAGGTAGGTCTCAGAAGTTGCTTACCTTTTGTGTTTTCAGGGTCCAGATTAGTGCATTACAAGAAAGCCTTTCTGAGGCTTTCTGAAAATTGAGATGGGTTCTCTTGTTAATCCTGGACAACATTTTGGAGTTTTTCTAACTTTACTGGCTTTAAGGCTGCCTTTTAAAGGCTGGCCAGAAAGGCATGTTATAAACCTGTCTCTGGCTAAGATACTACCTGCGGAATTGTAATTCCATCAAGGATCCTGATCAGTCACTGCCTCAGATCTGATTGGATATGTTCCCCAAACTCTCCAGAACCATCAGGAAGTAAATGATTAATAAGGATGATATGATGTACATGGAAAGTCAAGCTATAGTTGAGTGATATACTGGAACCCTTTAATAAAGGCAGAGGAGTTAGAAGTATAGGAACCCAGTCTACTTTCTATTTGAGAAACTTCATTCAGTGAGAAAGGAACATGTACTCTAAGACTGTCCACCCCAGCCACTTCCCTTATAGGAAGAACCTATGCTGGGTCAGGTGTCCCTGGAGAAGAAGGACTTGGGGGTTTGGTTGTGACCTTAGAGCATGTGATAGGAGGAGTAAAGGTCAGTGCCAATGCTGATTGGAGGGTGACTAGAGCGACCTGCAGCTGGCACAAAAGGAGGGGAGGGATCTGGAGAGGTTGAGCTAGTAGGCTCTGGGGTATCCTGGTAAGAAGCAGAAACTGAGGCAGCAGTTTGTATTTTCAGGAGTGTGGAAACAGGTTCGAAGCAGAAGGGAGGTGGTTCATTAGTTGGATCCAAGGTTGTAGTGTCATCTAGTGGTGGTTTCATGGCTAAGAGAAGTTGGGTTGGGGACCAAGCAGAGCCCATAGAGGGGTGGAAGCAAAGATAGATGATTGTTTGGACATAGGAGACCTCTTTCCATTTACCAGACCGCTGGCAGTATGTATGAAGATCCCTTAAAATGATGGGATCCAGTGAGCCATTGAGTGGCCTTTTAGAGCTAATGTCTAACTGGTACTGAATTCAGACCTTATTGCAGAGGTGTACGGGTTTTGATGCCCTCATTTCAGGTGATAACTTCAGAGATTTGAGATTTTCCAGGAGAAATCCCAGTGGTTTGCCTAGGGATATGTTTGAAGACAATTTAGAGTCCACTGGGTGATAGGAATGTTACTGAACAATTCGTGCCAGCGTCCCAAGAAGAGTTCAGTAACGGGTCACGAGTGAACAGCCAGACTAGATATGCAAGTCTTCATATGAATAACTAGGGGCTACAGTTATTTCCTGAATTTCCAGAAAGTAGTCCAAACTAGATCTCGGAATTCTGGACCAGCTGCAAGAGCCCAAGGGGTTTATAAACCACTTTCAAGAAGGGAAGTCACCCTAGGGTCTAAGTCCTATCTCATAGGTGAGCCAGGAGGCCCATTATAAGGACCACTATACTGAAATGCCAATTCCTTAGCCCCCCCACCCCCTGCCCCCAAAAGGCCGGCGAGGCCCCATCTGGGCATTTAGGGTCCCTCCTGTGGACTGGAGAAACACCTTCCCAATCAATATGCCAGTGTGTGTTTCTGGGCTTTTGCGGTCTGGTAGCAGGAAATGTGGAACTGTATGCTTGGTGTGGCCCCATCTGATTGAAAAACTCACATGGCAGAAGCTAGTTCCACATGGTGGACTACTGTAACTGCCTGCAGTTACATTGAATGGTATAATGGAAACGAAGCTGGGGATGTATGGGAAGGTGGCAAAAAAGAGGCGGAGACCAAGATAACACCTGCTATTCAAGGTCTCAAAGTTTAATGAAGAACTCCCAATATATATATATATATATATAGGCAGAGGAAAACCCCAAAGGCTGGAAGCTTCTCAGCAGAACCTGTTCAGTTGCTCCATAGGTGGCTAGTGTTTCTCAGAAAACTGCAGATCGTTGAAGAACAATGGGCTTCACCTTGGTCTGAGCGTTCCACCCTAGGTGGAGGGGATTGTGGCTAACACAGGAGTTCCTGCTCAAATGCTGGGAGAGGAACTTCACATTGGTCAATGTCAAGTTCTTGCCAGGTGGCGTGGCCCCTCATTAAGACTCTCTATAGACTACAGTGACACAGCTCACATTGTAGAATTCTGTGGGTCTCACAGCGGTGGGTCTGTAGAAGTCTGTAGAAGTCTCTCAGCGGTGGGTGGCAGGTGGTCTGTGGCAGCGGTGGAAATCCACATGGTGGGTGGGAGCAGGTAGCAGCATATGCACTCCATGTGGTGTGGCAATGGCAGCAGGTGGGTGTGGTAGCAGTCCATGTGGTGTCAGTCCTTCTCGGTCACACCAGCCAGGCAGTGACTGCAGCTCTCCTGGGTAGTGATTCCCAGAGTCTTCTCCACCAATTTTGTGTTAGAAGCACGGCTCACATCTGGACAGTCCACACCATGCCAAAACAGTTCCATGTGAGATTTATTATAAGAGAAAAGGGAAAAGGTGGTGGTAAAGAAGAGGAGGAAGAGAAAGGGAGTTCATAGGGGTTGTCGTCGTCCTTTTATTTGGATAGTGACGTAACAATTTGCAAGTAAATATGAGAGGTAAGCCAAGTGGATTCTGGGGATGTGGTGGCAGTTACCTTGGCAACAGATGTGTGGATTCCTGTTGCTGATAGGTAATGTCACTGGGTTCGGAACCAATCTGCAGTACTGATTCCCTGATGCCAAAAATGAGCCTTTGCCTTTGTAGCTTGCTCTGCTTCCTCCCACCCTTGCACTTGCATAACCCTTAAGAAAGGTTTTGTACAAATCTGTCTCAGTGAACCTACAAACATTTCCTTTGGCTTTAGACCAACTCGCTCAGGATAAGAAGTCATGTGGAATAACTATTATTAAAAACACTATCATTTTTAGGCCTATAATAGGACCCCAAAGAAGTCAGATCAGTGCAGATATAATGCTTCATTTGATTCCTCCAAGAGTTCTTGAGGTGGGCACAGAGAGATTGCTCCATTGTCAAGAGTGAGTATTTTTCTAAAAACCTGAGTTCAGTTCTCAGCGCCCATATAATGGCCTGCAACTGCCTGTAACCCCAGATCCAAGGGGTTCAATGCACACAAAATGCATTCATGTAGACACATACACATAAGTAAAGATAAATATTTTTTTTAAATCTTAAGTAAATAATAGGTGGCAGGGGGGAAAAGACTAAACTCTTTAAAATAACTATAATGAAATAAGTTCATTATAGCTAAGCTTCAGACATAGGTCCATGAATTTGAAGAATCCAAGTCACTTCCTAACCTGCCAGTATGAGGCTCCTGGACTTAATTTGCTAATGGCTGAAGAGAGGCACAGTGAACTTCCATCGAGAAACAACTTCTAAACAAGAAGAATGACAGAGGTGGCCTTTGCTAAAGACATACTACATGGTGGAGAAGAAAACAAATAGATATATAAGTTGAAATGAATCAATTCAAGCATGGCTGGAATTGAGGCAGTAGGGTTAATAGAGAGAGAGAGAGGGAAGAAAAGGTACGGTTAGACAGAGACTTCCAACAAAATTCAAATGCCAAATGATTACAGAGCAATAGGAATAGAAACGCCAGAAAAGTGACTAAGAGGTTGTCATTTGTCATTCCTGGGAAAGCTGAGGTCACTGTGAAGATTAGAATAAAGTAACCTTTACATTATTTTAAGTAATTTTGTATTTGTAAGAATAACAACCAAACCAAACCAAACAAAAAGCCACCAAAGGTGTAAAGTAGAATTGATTGGTCCAGAAAATACTCATGTATGTTTCAGGGGTGCAGAATGAGGAGAGCTTGACAATGTTTCTGTCCATCAAACTTGGGAAAGATGAAGCCCCAATCCGGAAACAAATGGGCTTTCACTCTGTACACTTATTTCACTTAGTTTATCCCTATGGACCTTTATGTGTGGTAAGAACAAATCACATTCCCGACCATTGTGTTGAAAGGCACTGACTTCTCTAAGTGCAGTGGATGCTCAGAATTTTAGAGCAGGGCAGCAAGGGAAAGTGAAAGAGTATTGGTTTGAGTGGAAATGGCAAGACAGGATAGAATTGAAAGATGAGAGGAGAGCACCAGTGAGGGCAGAAACAGCAGAAAGGGTGAGCATGCTGAGAGGCGTGTGGTTCTGAAGACACAGAATGTGATTGACAGAGTGGAAGGATGGTCATCCAGGAGTAAACACCTGAAAGACTTGGACTTTCCTTGGGAAACAGGACTTGGAAGGAAAGAGGCCTTTCAGAAGCAGCAGGAAGAGAATCACATTGGCTACCAATCAAAGTGATTGAAGTTTGGATCTATCGATCAAATTACCTTAACCGAATGTTTCAATCTGTATGAATGTGAGAATTTTATAAAGATCCCTGCATCAGTAACACTCCTATTAATGTACTAAAACACATTGGCTAAGGGAATTTCTATAAGGAAGAAGGAAGAATTGATTTGGCTTTCCAAGTCCAGAGAAATCAAATTTCATGGAAGCAGCCCAGGGCTGAGGGCTCACATCTCAGGGAACAAAGAGGAGGCAGAGGGAGCAGACAAGCACCAGTGTAAACTCTCAAAGCCCATGCACAATCACATACATTCCAGCAAGTCCACACCTGCTAACACTACCAAGTGGGGACTTACTCAAAAGTCTAAAACTCTGGGGGATGTCTCATTGAAACCACCTTAATCTCATAGTATGTAAAGTAGGTAAGCATGAACAGAAAATTGAGTTAGGCCCTAAGGATTTGAAAAATGTATTTATAAAATCTGAAGTGTGTTAATTAATACATGTAGTGTAAATGCTCTCAGAGAAGGATGAAAACCAATTGGCAACTGTGGGGTCCGAAAGCCATGCAACTGGCCAGCCAGTCTGGAGGAAGAGTGAGGTCAAGTCCTGTCTTGAGAACCCAAAACAAATCTTCTCTTGGGGTCAGCAGGAATTAGGACTGTTCCCTCCTTCCTCTGAATCTGTTTGCTCCTGGCATGTAGCCTGTATTATCCCCACTTCTGCTCCCTCGCCTTGAGGTAGTTTGGTAGCCTGGTGGCCAAATTACAGCTTTAATTTCCTTTCTCTATATAAGGACATGTTCAACAAGTGCCTGAAATGTCTCTTCATGCCAATGAAGCATTACCAGTACCTAGATACCAGCCAATCATGTACACTCACTCTACAAAAATCCTTAACTACACCTCAAGCTTTATATAGCCCTTATTACCCTCAATAAAAGAGAATTATTTCAGTGAAACCCAGCTTGGGGAAGACTGATTCTCCCCAGCACTCAAGCCACCAACATCCTGAAATGCCATGCATGGGGATCATCTTCCTTCCTTCCATTCCTCTTACATGCTGCCTGAGTACCCTGAGGACAGAGGCAGCACTGAGCCAGCAAGCAACAAGTGCATTTTCCTCCAAAATGGAAGGTAGCTTTTTAACCACTTGTTTCCAGGAAATGGGTTTGTCTTGCTGAATAACAGAAATGTTAAAATAAAAAGAACCTACTATCTGAATGGAATTTTGCCAAAGGAAAATTAGGCATGACAGTGTTTGCAAGTGTGTGCACTGTATAGGTTTGAGGGTTAACACACTTATCTGATACTATGTCTCTCTATGCTGGCTTTAGTTTATTACCTAACAACAACATATGTACAAAGATGGAAGCCAGCTGTTGGTTTTCAAACAAATAATGAGGTCCATAACCTTGGACTGTCCATACGAAAGACATTTTTCAGGTCTGAGAGAAGACACAAAGGTTATTGGGTTAAAAGTGATATATGCGAGCAACTCTAAGAAACCTAGGTGACCATGTTCTTTAACATCGTTAAGATCTAGATAACCTGAAAATTTATCTAGAAACATGTTTTAGTAAAAGTTTTTAAAATATTTTATTTGCACATACACATGTCTTTGGTAACTTTGGAAGTCACAAGGTCCCAGATTTTTTAGAGCTGAAGACACTGGCAGTTATAAACCACCTGGCATAGTGCTAGGGAAGCAACCCCAGTCCTCCAAAAGGGGAGCAAGCAGTCCAACCCACTGAGCCACCGCTCCAGCCCAAAAGAGTTTATATTGCCAATACCAAATAAACTTTGCCACCATTATTCTGTTTAAAAGCAGAAGTATTGATTCACATCAAGCCTTACCTTCTGTTGTATTCCTTAGCTGCCTGCAGCTATTACGAACTGGGTTGCTGGAACAGAAGCTGAGGGATGGATGGGGAAGGGGCGAAAAGAAGAAGGGCCAAAACAACGTTTCACTGATCAAGGCCTGAACTTTAATGTCCTCAGACCTTTTTAACAGTTTGGGCAAAACCTTCCCCCAGTCTCAAGGAGATATCTGAGAAATCGTTGGCTCCTCTTCTCAGCGGGTCTCCTGCTGGGGTTAAAGGACTTCACATCTCACACCTCCCAGGATGTTTCCAAGTGAGACTGGCCTGAGGCAGCCTTGATTTCCAGAAGAAAGCAGCTGTATAGTTCTCAGAAGAACAAAGGCCTGGGGATAACACAAGGAGTGGCGGCCAGGAATGTCTCAGGCTGATGGAATGGGCTGAAAAGCCCAGCTCAATGCTGTGGGGGAAGGGACAACCTTCTTTTTTATTATTTTATTTTATTCTTTTATTGTTGTTGTTGTTTCTTGAAACAGAGTCTCAGTATAAAGCTATCCTGGAATTTGCTCTATAGACCAGACTGGCCTTGAACCCAAGGAGCTCCACCTGCTTCTGCCTCTGCCTGTTCTGTGATTAAAGACATGCACCACTACCACCCAGCTAACAGTTACCTTCTAATCTTCAAATTGAGGCTCAAATCTCAGCAGTGTTTTATTTATAAATCATTTGATTATCATCTTTAGATTTAGGATTCTAGTGATGACAGATTTCCTCCAGCAGACATTCTCTTCTACAGAAGCGCAGGTGGTGCTGGCTTCTGATGCTGAATAAGGTTCTATCTGCTGACACAAACTGATCTGTAAAATACAATTGTGGGAAAACATAAAGCAGTGTACAATAAGAGACGTGTTTGTCCAAAGGTACAGCTCACATTCTGTCTGATGCTCCCAGTGCTTTACACAGTATCTAGTATGTAGCTTGTGTGGATTACAACAAAGATACAAAGATTCTTTTATTGCTTACAAACTGTGATTTGAGTAGCAGATTATTAAATTATCAGATTTCTATGATGATTTTAATGAAATATCAGAAAACATATGACAAGAGTAAACAAACAAGCTGGTGTCTGATTTTTAGAGGACACTAAAATTTACCCATCTGCCCTCATACCTGCCAGCATGGGCAATTGTGGATCTTGGAAATTCCCTTGCTAAAAAGAATGTGACCTGCTATGCCCTGTGTATCTTGCGCACAAAGCTTCCCAAAAATGCATGTGGTTTACTGCCTATGATGGTGATGTATGCTAATAAAAGTGTTTGATCACATGACAATTGTGTTAAAGAGTGTAAAAAAATAGCTATCCTTATTGCTAAAAGAAATTAAAAAGTGGAAAAAAGATTCAATTGGGGGCCAGGCACAATACACATTTTTCGAAACTAGGGAAACAAGGAATGTCCTGCAATTGAGAACAGGAATTCAGGAAGTAGCTTGGATAAAACATAAATGTATACGCTATATTATTTCAGGGTTGCTTGTTGATTTTTCTGATGAGAACATAAGAATGTAAAATAAGGAGAAATGACTGTATGAGTATTTCTCAGTACTGCCTATGTGGGTTTAAATACACATGGGAAAATTCCTGACATTTTGAGAGTAAATAGACATCTTTAGAATGTAGATAATGGTTATCAACAGCAAAGGACACCCAAAATGATTAGGATGTTCTTGATTTCTTTTCTAAAACTCCAATTCAATTTTACAAGGTCAAATTAACCCTATAATTTAAAATCCATTTTCCCTGGGAAAAAGAAGTATGATTTAAGATGTCATTCAATGTGGCTTCTAATGTTCCAAGCCAGTGGGGAGACATGAGAGGAGCAGCAAAATCAATAAATAGACACAAAAGACTCACCTCGCAGCAGCTGGTCATCAACGCAGGGCTCAGAAAGAGATCAGGCTTTCCTGAGGACCAAAGTCTGCTTGCATCCAAGTCTACATACCTCCTGCTACACCGTTAAGTCCTAAGTATTCTGCTTCTAGGAGCTTTTACTGAGATGTTTCCCAGCTTTATGTTGTCCTATGGGAACCTGTTTCATTCCAGTTGGACAAGAATCGAGTCAGAGGGAAACTGTATTTCACTCTTGACTCAACTCCATTTCTAGATCACAGGTAGTCTATGGTGGTATTACTAACACACACACACACACACACACACACACACACACACACAAGCATGCACACACACACATTCACAAACTACCCTACTGTATCAGGGCTATGAAAATTCATTAAGTAACTGTATTTTTGTAATTTGTCTAATTATTCCAACTACTAAGTACTGCTATCCAGGTTCGTTTTTTTTTTTTTTTTGGGGGGGGGGGGAAATTAAATGTAAATTTTTTTTATTCGATATAATTTATTTACATTTCAAATGATTTCCCCTCTTCTAGCCCCCCCACTCCCCGAAAGTCCCGCAAGCCCCCTTCTCTTCCCCTGTCCTCCCACCCACTCCTTCCCACTTCCCCGTTCTGGTTTTGCTGAATACTGTTTCACTGAGTCTTTCCAGAACCAGGGGCCACTCCTCCTTTCTTCTTGTACCTCATTTGATGTGTGGATTATGTTTTGGGTATTCCAGTTTTCTAGGTTAATATCCACTTATTAGTGAGTGCATACCATGATTCACCTTTTGAGTCTGGGTTACCTCACTTAGTATGATATTCTCTAGCTCGTTTTTTGTCAATTTGACACATGGCAATCATCTGAGGAGCAGGAATCTCAGTTGAGAAAACTCCCACATAAACTGGCAAGGCTTTGGATCCTTTTTCTTGATTAATGGTTGATATAGAAGGATCAGCCCACTGAAGGCAGTGCCAACCCTGGGAGGGTGGTTCTTAGTTGTTTAAGGAAGCAAGATGAGATGGGTGTGGTGACACACTCTTTTAATCCCAGCACTTAGGAGACAGAGCAGGCAGATCCTTGTGAGTTCAAGGCTAAACAGAACTACATGGAGATTTGGTCTAAAAAGAAGAAAGAGGAGGAGGAAGACAAGGATGAGGAGGACAAGGAAGCAGGCTGAGTAAGCCATGAGGAGCAAGCCAATAAATTTCAGTCAGTCCTTGATGGTCTCTGCCCGAGTTGCAGGCTCCTACTCTACCCTGCCTGTGTTCCTACCTTCTCTGAACCTGTAAGCAAATAAGCCCTTTCCTCCCCAAGTCACATTTGGTTGTGATGTTTTATTACAGGCATAGAAAGCAAACTAAAATGACTGCAACAATGAACTGGTCTTACTTGTTTAAATAATAGCACTGATGTAAAAAATTGCAGTTTCAAAAAAGTGTGAATGTTACATATTGCTATGATCAACTTCTTTAGTATGGCTGTCAGTTAGGTTGTTTGCTGTCAATTAGTTGTTCATCTATGCCCACTCTGAAATTTGGTTTTTCCACTAATTAACAATGTAGTCATGAGTCAAAACATTTAGCATAGTTTTGGCCAATGCTCTTCATCTTGAAAATAATCATAAGCAGTTATAGTTCCTAAGCATTCATCAGAATGGATAGAGGTGCTGGACACTACCATAATAAATGACCAACAAGTGTTAGCTGTTCTTGAAGCCTGGATGTACCGTGTGAAACTGCAGAGCTAGGGCCTGGTCTTCCGAGGTGAGTTGTTTTGTTTGTTTGTTTTCTTGCTTTTGTTTTGTTTTTTATTTTAAGGTACAATTTTATTGACTTCAGAGTCTTCAAAACCTGTCTTTTAAGCCCTTCTTTACTAAGATTTTCCTATGTTCAGGATGGAGATTTAAGCTTAAGCCAAGTAATTTCTGACTCCTTCCCTGGTTTGTTCTTGAGCCCATTTATACATTGGAAGTGCCCTACTTGAAGCACTTCTCTTTTTTATTTTCACCTGATTTTAATTTTTGAGACAGTCTCAGATAGACAAACTTGTCTTGAACTTGATAATTAGCCAAGGATAACACTGAACTTTGTAATTCTCCTACCTCTGACTTCCAAGCAATGTGATTAGAGATATACACCACCATGCCCAGTCTTTGTTGCTTGGGATTGAACCCAGGGCTTTTTTTCATTCAAGACCCGTACTTTATAATTGAGATATATAATTTTCCATGTGCTATTTCATTTTTAATAAACATTTCAGAATACTTTTTATAGCTATCAATTTATTTCAGAAAAAAATGTGTCATACATTTGCAACTCACCATTTTGGACAGAGTAGTTTTGCTCCATTTTGTCAAACAAAATAAGGCACAAGGGATAGCTGTGAATCACAAACATGAAAGCCCTAGAGCACAGGAAGGATTCTGGGAACTAGGGCTTTTGTTCCCTAATCTACAGATGTTAGCAAGAAGCATTTCTAAGTGGAGAAACATGAAAATACCAGAAAGGGAGTGCCCTTTAATCTCCAAAAGGGATAATTTTCTGGTGGCTTTGTGCCAGGAAAATTGTTTCCCATAGTTCTATCTTCTCTACCCCTAAAATCCAGTTTAAAAGTGGATGTATAGTCAGCATAGAATGTGAACAGTCAGAGGAGCCAAATTGAAAAAAAAAATGTGACTTGGGGTTTGTGGTGAGTGTGGCTAAGAGGCATACTGATTAGTGGTGCCAAGGACTTCCGAGTGGTGTAATCAGAGGGGACAAAAATATGAACAATACCATTATTTATCTTATAAAGAGAGGTGATTCAAAACCTTTCTTCAGGATGGAAAGGGATGGAAAAAACATAAAAAGTAGATCTGGGAGTTTGGATATATAAAATAGTAGTCTCTTACAGAAAGAAAACAGAAACCATTAGAATATAAGAAAATGATGTTAGTTATAACCCCTGTTTTCTTCCACATTTAGATAGGAATGCATTGGTGGAAAATCCAAAAAGACTGGGAGTTTGAGGCATTTGAAAATGTTAAAACAGCTCTTCTGTAAGAGAGGTTAGTTTCCTTCAGAAGCCTGGGTCTTGTGGAACACAGATTCCAAGTAGATACAAGTATGTTAGATTCTGTGAGTTTTCAGAATTTAAATTCCCAGGCATCATAATTTGACTTTTGGGTGTAGAAAACAAGATGGTAAGTCTCACCTTGTGAGAGGCCTGCCTGATTTTCCTCTTTTTAATCTGGGAGCTGGCTGCTATTTTGGGTTATCTGTTAGTGGTGACATGGAAGGCAATAGATGTGATCAAAAGTAAACATTAACAGTTTAGATTTAAAGACCTTTGTTTGTATTTAAGTCTGACATACATTTGATTTTTCCAAAGATAGGCAAAGATAAATAAAATCATAATCTGACCAGACTACTTAGAGTTAGTTTCCCAATACTGGATAGCAAACCTAAATAGAGTCATGTCTGTATATGTGGGGGTGTGGAAAAGTTGACAAAAGCCACACATTTCTACATGGACAATAGCAAAAATTCATTCAGAATCAACACAATGAATCTGAGGAATCACGGCTATACTTCCGTGTGCTGTGGAGCACCTCTGTAGAGTAACTCTGTGGAGCCTGGGTTCTCCACACAAGCTGTGAAGCTGGTTCACAAATCACCATGGAAACACTGTCAACATTACCTTAGTTCAGATGTGAGACCATCACATACAGGCCTTTCAGTGTTTTATTGTACATCCAAAGTCGTTTATTCTAGCAATAGTTTAATTCTTTCTACAATTATGGCTTAAATTGTAGAAAACAAACACTTCAAATATGGTCCTCTTATAATTCTTCAGCATGTGAGTATCACATTGATGTATTCTTAGAGAATGCTACCTTAGGATATTTGATTTTTAAAAGTCCTACTTGATGGACTGAGGACACGATTCAGTGCATGCTTGCTGAACAAGTAGGATGACCTGAGTTCAAATGCTGAACACTTACATGAAAAGCTGCTGTGGCCTTGCGTACCTATAACTATGGCACTGGGAAGGGTTGAGGGGTAGACAGGATGATTGCTGGGCTACCTTAGTGAAGGATGTTGTCTCACGTAAGTAAGGTAGAGTGACAGATCAGGACTCGAGATGTCTTCCTCTGGACACTGTTGATGGGCAGATGTGTGGAATGTAACAGACCCGAGCATGCCTCACAGCAAGACACCTCCTGCTCACACCTACACAATAACACACAGGAGTTGTTCTTGGAGTTGGCTTGACTCCAAGTTGCTGATTTGGCTTCATCAAAAAAAATAAAAAACATCCAATAAATTTCCACATGGAAAAGAATTTCCAGTGGTTTCTGAGACAGCCCTGAGCATACTTTCACATTATAGATTTTATGAGAAATAAGAGTCTCAGCATTGATGATTATTAGGTCAAAATATTAGTAAACCCTGAAAACTAATAATGATGTTGTATGTTCTGCATCATCAAATATTTATTTTACAGTTAGTCCTTTATGTTAAAACCAAGCACATCCATCCCAGCACTATGCAAATTTTCTTTAACCTTTAACAAATGATAAATGTTCATAGTTACTTAAAACTTGTTTACAAGTAATTTGTTGTTAATCAACAGGTATTGTATTGTATTCCTCTTTCATAAACTTAAATATTCAGAAATGCAACAAAATTCCTTTGGCAAAAAAGAGTTGCAAGTAGAAAAACTGAAGAAGCAATGCCCAAAGAAGTGGGCATTGCCCAAGCGTGGGTCAGTTCACATGGGGTCAGTTGCTGAAGGAGACAGTGTGTGAACAGGAGGTAGAGAACATGCCGCCTAGTAGGTTGCAACCTAGTGTTGTTTGAAAGATAACTGAGATCCCATTTTCCTTTTCATTATGATGGAAGATGCTAATGAAAAATATCTATAGAGTAGGAAGACTTGGACTATTACTTTAATGGTTGGTATTGAATCAACAGATTAAATTACAAATCAACAGATGTAGAACTTTAGGCCCATGGGGTCAAATACATTCTAAAAGAGAATTAAAGAATCTAAATGCTTGACAAATTAAATGTTAAGGGTATGTTAGTATTCTACTTGAATATACATTTCATGAGGGTGAGAAATTCAGTGCTGCAAAAACTTCAGAATGTAGTAAACTGATAAAAAATTATACCACATAAATGAATATAAAATTATTCATGGCATTCAAGATTCATAAATACCAATTAAAAACATAGTTCTCTAAAAGAAATGAGAAAAATAAAAACATATGGTTGATGATGTTTGTGTAGCAGAGATAATTAAATATTTTAGACTTTTAAGACCTAAATAAAATATAAAGCATATTTCAACCTAATTTATGTAAACATGCATTGGATGCTTACTTCATGCCAGATAGTGTGCTAAATATTTAATTGAATGAGCTGATTTTCCTGTTCTTAAGCAATCTGGTTAAGATGCACAATTTAGAGAGAAGACATATAGATGCAAACCAGGCAGGATGGGGCACATCTGCAATACCAATAATCAGGAGGGTGAAGCAGGAAAGTCACATGTTCAAGTCCAGCTAGGATAAAAAGTGAAAGCTCATCTCAAAACCAAAATGAAACAAAAGTAGAGACATTCCAGCTAACTGCAGTGAAAACACACACTCAGTTTGCTCAGAATGGAAGGTTTCAAACTTAGCCAAAGCCAATTGACGTGAGGATGACAGACTCCCTGGAAAGGTGACAGATGGCTCTAAATCAACTGGAAAGGAATAAAATGAAGAGAAAAGATCTAATCAAGGACAAAACACATTCATCTCTCATAGAACATGTGGGGTCTTCAATTTTGGTGCTTCACTTCACCTTTCAACTGCTTCTTTCTGTGTCACCATAGCAGAAGGACACTGATGTAACTGGTACCTTCAGTTTTAGTTTGATGTGGCTAAACAATGAATGTAAAAATAAAGTATCAGTGAATTACAAAATGACTAAAAGGGTTTACACAAAAGAATCATGTACACATGCATGTGCAGAACAATTAGAGCAGGCTGACCTGCACTATGGCAGTAGACTGAGCACTTTCTACAGGGTTGAAGCCTCTTCTGCCACTACCCTCAGATCACTATGATGTCTGGCCTCAGTCTCTGTCTCCACCAATCCCCACTTTTCCCTTTTGTGTTGTTCCTTGTAGCAGTCCATAGATGGTTCATCCTGCCCCTATTTCTGGTCTTCTTTCCTGGCTCATCATGTCACCTGTTTGAATATGCTGCTGTTAGGGAGAGTTTTCATTATTTACTGTTCTTGCTAACAGCCAGAACTCTATCTAAGGCACATGGAAACAAAACTAAGAGCTCAGAAGCACTTGTGAGTTAATATATTTGCAGAAGGCCTGTGTTTAATACAAAATGCTCAGGTTGAAAAGTATTTTAGATTTGGGCATTTTTTTAGATTTTAACTTTTTTAGTGTTAGGAATAATTGGATATCTCTAATGAAATATATTGGAGATAAAACACAGGACTAAACACAAAACTTATTTACATTCCACAGATAACTTATTTTCTTTTATTTTCTATATTCTTTGTTTACATTCCAAATGATTTCCCCTTTCCCGGATTCCCCCTCCCCGTATGTCCCATAAACCTTCTTCTCTCCATCCCTTCTCCACTCACCCCCCTCCTTTTTCTTTGTCCTTATGTTCCCTTCCCATGCTAGATCAATCCTTTCCAGGATCAGGACCCTCTCCATACTTCTTCATGGGAGTCACTTGTTATGCAATTTGTGCCTTGGGTATTCAGAGCTTCTGGGCTAATTAATATCCACTTATCAGAGATTGCATTCCATGTGTATTCTTTTGTGATTGGGTTACCTCACTTAGGATGATATTTTACAGATCAAACCATTTGCCTAAAAATTTTGTGAATTCATTGTTTCTAATTGCTGAGTAGTATCCCATTGTGTAAATATACCACATTTTCTGTATCCATTCCTCCTTTGAGGGACATCTGGGTTCTTTCTAGCTTCTGGCTACTATAAATAAGGCTGCTATGAACATAATGGAGCATGTGTCTTTATTACATGCCAGGGAATCCTTTGGGTATATGCCCAGGAGAGGTATAGCAGGGTCCTCTGGAAGTCTCATGTCCAGTTTTCTGAGGAACCTCCAGACTGATTTCCACAGTGGTTGTACCATCTTACAGCCCCACCAGCAGTGGAGGAGTGTTCCTCTTTCTCCACATCCTCGCCAACACCTGCTGTCTCCTGAGTTTTTGACCTTAGCCATTCTGACTGGTGTAAGGTGAAATCTCAGGGTTGTTTTGATCTGCATTTCCCTAATGACTAATGATGTTCCACAGATAACTTATAAGCATGGCCTGAAGTTATATTTTATATATCATTTCTAGACATTTTGTATACAAGCAGTTTTCTGGTGTGCAATTTTCCATCCCTGACACTATATCTGCTTTCAAAAAGTTTTAAATCTTGGAATATTTTACATTTCAGATGTCCATACTAAGGATGTTCACTTGTGCATGTGCTTCCAGTTGGTCCTATTGTAGAAGAAACATTATTCTTTGGTATGAAAAATGTCTTCATTCAACACCAACTATCTACTCCACTGAATTGTTGCAGGCTAAAGAGATAATGTCATAGCCAAGTCTCCCCAGTTTCCAGGCTCTGACACATCCATTTAGTCAATCCTAAAAGCCCCCGATTATTTTAGGTGAGTGAACATTCAGATCAATCCCAATGCTCATTTCCTCTATGCATATATAAATGCTGTTTTTATTTCCTCAGATGAAGGGATAAGATGAGAGGCATTTCTTTCTCTGTTCTAACTATCTGTAGGCCTAGGCCTGAACGCTTCTAGCTTCCATACCTTCTAATCTTCCAAGCGTATTGATTCAATCTAGCTTCTCTCAGCTTCTGACTGAATTGTGTGCACCACATACCACCTCACCACATCCCCCTGCACTGCTCTTAAGTAGCCTCTCTGTCCTGTGCTGTTTTCGTGAGAGTTGGGAATGTCCTATATCTGACTCATTCTGTCAAATCTTTCTCTGATTCATCACTTTGTCTGCCCCTCAATGACATGTCACTCTCAAGAATGGCTGCTTCCTTTTACAAAATGACCTTACTTTCATTGTTAAGAATTGAAAGTGTATACTAAGAGAATGTCTGCATTCTAGCCAGATCATACTATAAGCCAGGGAATGTCTACATTCTGGCTGGATCATTTAAGTCTTTGTATGTGATCTCTTGACAAAGCAGCTATGCTGCAAGATTAAAATTTTTCTACATACAGAGAAATTGTTGACAAAAGTAATATAGTAAGTTTTGAATTAGTGAATTTATTAAACATGTAACAGGTAACAGTGAAGAAAAATTGTAAGCACATAGAGGAGAAAACATTATCAACTAGATATTACAATATACATCAGGGATCACTAGAGGAGCCCAAGCGAGGGGAAAAAAACAAAACTAACCTCAGCAAATCTAGCACATGTGATATGTGATGGAAGTCTGATTTTCCATGGGCAAGCTTCCAGCTCTCATTCCCATTGCAAGCATTTTTTATGCTAGCATTGGATAAGCAGAAGTGAGGTTTGAAACACTTTGTCTGTCCTCAAGGATACAGTGATTTTAATACTCTCAGCTGTTTGTTCTTCTCCTTCCCTGTCATAGAGCAGGAAAGCCCACCTGCCCTAGGACAAGGACTCAGAGGATACTTGAGGTAAACATGCTGGACTCTGAAATGGGTGTTCCCTTGCTGTCAGAGTTCATGTTTAACACATGCTGATAACAAGGCACTACTAATAGATAGAATTTGTGTCATACCATTCTACTTCCCACCTGTCACCACTAACACCCATGTGTATGCATTTCCAATGGCCCCCAGTTCTTCATTCCTCTTGCAAGAATCACATTATCTAATCAAAATTATTTTGAAATTTGATTTAAAAAATCCAAATTCCACCAAAATTCCTTCCAAATTTTTAGCAAAATAGTATACCCCTTGGTCCTTTATTTACTGCCATTATTTTCTCTTTTTTTGTTCTTTTTCCTTTTGCTCCTCTCATGCAATTTATACCAACCCCAGATTCCCCTCTCAGGTTCCTCTCATTTTCCCCCAAATACCCTTTCCCATAGACTCACTATTTCTCTATTTTCCTTCAGAAAAGAGCATAACCAGAAGCAAGAAGACAAGGCACAAATCCTCATATCAAGACTAGACAAGGCAACCAGCAGGAAGTAAAGGGTCCCATGAGCAGGAAAAAGAGTCAGAGACACACATACTCCTACTGTTAGCAGTGACATCAAAACCCCAAGCTGAGCTACAGGTCTCCAGAGGATCTAGCACAGACACATGAAAACTCCTCAATTGTCAATTCAGTCTTTATGAACCACTATGAGCCCTACTTAGTTGATTCTGTGGGCTGTGTTCTCATGGCTACTTACCTTCAAAAGCCAATAGTTCAAGATTAACTGTTAAAAGAATATTGATTATCTTAAAAATAAAAAAAATCACTTTTATTGGCATCGTTTTTTATATCCCTTACCATTTTGATGTATTTAAACAAATATTTTGCAGTATTTTGTGGCAATTGTGAACTACTTAGGAAAAATAATCAGGTAAGGGGATAATTTGAGTAAGTCTGTTCAGTATTCAGATAACTGTAACAAGATTTTAAGCAAGCATTTCTGAAGCTGTATAATCCAACAGCTAAGACACTCCAAAATTGCTAGAAAAATTAAAATTTTGTTGTTAGTTGATAAACAATGCTGGTATTTTAAGAATAACCCAAATTTTGATATACATTAAAGCAACATATAAAGATAATTGGATAAAACAGAGTGCTATCATCTGATATTGTTATCAAAGGATGTTTCAATTTTTTTGTAACAATTCAGTATGTGAAATTTTTCATTTTCTGTGCATGAAATACTCAGCATTTATCAAAGGAGGAAATAATTTAATGTTTTTTGTTTTGTTTGTTTGTTTCTTTTCTTCTGTTTTTCTATATTTTCTTTGTGTCTGATTGGGCATACATTTCCAGAGTGTGAATATTGCAGTGAAAGGATAACTAGTTGTGGGTTGGGTCTTTCCTTCAAACATGCGGGTTCTGGGGATTAAACATAGGTTATGAAAGTGCCACACTGGGCAATAAACACTTTGCCCACTGAGCCATTCTGCTGACCCTCAGTGTGTTGATGAAAGGAACCACATTTAAAATTATTTGACTCAAATGATTTTGTTTAATTAAGTAAAGTAATTTGTCCATTAAGCCCATCCCATTTTAGTTCCAAATATATATTTTTTTCAGAATCTTATAATGAGATACGTCAATATGACCAATTTACGGACACATTCTTTAGATTTACCAGCAGTAGATAAAATATGCTTGGTTTCTTTTTTTTTTTTCATTCAAAAAGTAATCTGTTTAAAGAAAAGTTGTTAAATTTCCCTAAGGATAGATAAAATTTATATTGATTGCAATAGAGTTAAATAAGACCCCTGACGTCAAAGACATAATTTCAATAATAGCAATAAAATATTGTTTGATTTTATGAATAACTGATTTATTTATTCATGTAGTTGAATAGAACAAGGTCACTGAGACAAATCCAGGTTGTGTTATTGTTTTGAATTGTATTTTTTCTTTTTAAAATTATTTTATTTATTTACATTTCAAATGTTATCCTCCTTTCTGGTTCCCCCTTCCCGAGACCTCCACCACATCACCATTCCCCTCTCACCCACCCACTCCAACCTTACTCTAGCATCTTCCTGGGAGGTCTGAGGGGTCTAGTTAGTTGATTCTGTTGTTCTTCCTATGGGATCAAAATCCTTTTCAGCTCCTTCAGACTTTCCCCTAACTTTCCCATAGAGATCTGGGGGCTCAGTCCATTGGTTGCCTGTATCTGTATCTGTCTCAGTCAGGTGCTGGTAGAACCTATCAGAGGCCAGCCATGCCAGGCCCCTGTCTGCAAGCACAACATGACATTAGCAATAATATTGGAGTTTGATACCTGAGCATGGGATGGATCCCAAGTTGGGGGGGATGGGGGGGAATCCTTAATGGCCTTTCCTTCAATCGCTGCTCCATTTTTGTCCCTGTATTTCATTTACACAGGAACAATTTGGGGCCAAAATTTAGAGATGGGTGGGTGACCCCATCCCTCAACTAGGAACCATGTCTATCTACTGGAGGTTGTCTCTTTAGGTTCAATCTCCCCACTGTTGGGCATTTCATCTAATGTGATCCCCACTGGGTCCTGGGAGTCTCTCAGGCCCCTGGTGTGTGGGACTTTCTAGTGGCTCCCCTGCCCCCATCCCATACTGCTAGATATTTCTATTTCTCCTGGCCCTTTGGACTTTTCTCCTGCTTCCCCCATACCTGATCTTACCCTACTTCTTCCCCCCTTCTCCCCCCGCCTCCCACTCAAGTCCCTCCCTCCCTTTGCCTCCTGTGATTATTTTATTCTCTCTTCTAAATGAGATTGAAGCATCCACTCTTGGGCTTCCTTCTTGTTAAGTGTCATATAGTCACTTATCAGAAACCTTGTAAATAATTTCAATTTCCATGTATAAATTTATATCACTTGTCTCCAGGTAATCCTTAAATCCTTTCTATGTATCAGTTTCACCTACTTGGTATATAAGAATGATAAGAAGTGAGACATTAACTAAATTACAACTACTATATCATATTTGATATTAATATGGATATCCAATACATATTGGATATGTAAGGTAATTTCTCAAAACTTTTAAATTCATGCTCAAGTTTAATGCACCTCCTTTATAGTTTTGATAGTAAAATAAGAAATATTGAAAGCTGGTCTGCAACTGCTTTATATGTTTTTAAAGGAACATATAAAAGGCAAGAGGCAAAAAAAAAAAAAAGGCAAGAGGCGGTGGTTGCATCAAGTTTCTGTTTTGGCTTATTAGTCTATATTTGCTTAGTAAATATAGGCATAGACCATTTTTAAAAAAAAAAAATTAGTCTCAAAACTACAATTTGTAGTTGGAGAGATGAGTCAGGTAAATCTAGTGGATAAGTAGTTGAATTGGGTCAGACAAAATGACCAGAAAAATGATCTGCAGTGAGGCTTCGAGATGCAATCATGACACTAGGCTAAGATGGGAGAGAAAAGGCACCAGTCAAAGATGGCAGGTTCAAAGGCATTTAATCTGAAGCCTCTGTAAAGCAGACCACAAGATGGGACATAAAGCAAACCTTAACAAGCAAAAAAAAAAAAAAAAAAAAAAAAAAAGAAAGAAAGGATCTCATATATTCTACCCAACCACTATACAATAACACTTAAAACCAATATCAAACAAAAATCTAGTAATTGTATAAACTCATGGAGATTAAACAAACCATTACTGGATGATGAATAATTCAAAGAAGAAAAAATATTCCTGGAACTAAAGGAAAATAAAAACCAAGCAAAACAAAACCTTTGTGGCACATTAAAATCAGTTCAAAGAGGGAAGTTTATAGCCCTAAATGCTTACATTTAAAGATTAGAAAGAACACAAATAAATTGCTTAATGATGCAACTCATGAATTTGCAACCAAAAACCCAAATTAAGTAAATTGCAAAAAGTAAAAAAAGACATTAAAGTAAAATTAATGAAACAAAGAATCAACTCATAGAAAAGCCAATTTTTGCCTTTGCCCAACTACACCAAGAAAGAAAATGATAGTTCAATCTACAGGATAAAAAATGAATAGGGAAACACTACAAGATAACTCAGAAAAATACAAAATTTTATAAAAGAATATTTAAAAAAACTTTTCTCCGGTAAGTTGGAAAATCTAAAAGAAATGGAGGATTTTCCTGACTTATCCGAAGTATCAAACTTAAATCAAGAAGAGATCAACAACTGTCATAAATAAATCCATAACAAAAAAGGAGAGTGAAACCAGAATTAAAATCCTTTTAATGCTAACCTTCCCCAACACATAACACACACACACACACACACACACAGAGAGAGAGAGAGAGAAAGAGAGAGAGAGAGAGAGAGAGAGAGAGAGAGAGATACATGCATGCACACACACAGAGAACAAAAATTATTAATTTCTAAAGACTATATAACTTATTTTATAAATGTTGGTTTGCTCTTCAAATGTTTTAATATCTAACTCTTTTGATCATAATATGTCTTGTATTTACAAAAGGGAATTTGGTCCACAGAATCTGGGTAAACAGCATTTTTTTTTCTTTTTTTCTTTTTTTTTTATTCGATATATTTGTTATTTACATTTCAAATGATTTCCCCTTTTCTAGACCTCCACTCCTGGAAAGTCCCATCAGCCCCCTTCCCTCCCCCGTTGTCCCACCCAACCCTTCCCACTTCCCTGTTCTGGTTTTGCCCCATACTGCTTCACTAAGTCTTTCCAGAACAAGGGGCCACTCCTCCATTCTTCTTGTACCTCATTTGATGTGTGGATTATGTTTTTGGTATTCCAGTTTACCAGGTTAATATCCACTTATTAGTGAGTGCATACCATGATTCATCTTTTGAGTCTGGGTTACCTCACTTAGTATCATGTTCTCCAGCTCCATCCATTTGCCTAGGAATTTCATGAATTCATTGTTTCTAACGGCTGAATAATACTCCATGGTGTATATATACCACATATTTTGCATCCACTCTTCTGTTGAGGGATACCTGGGTTCTTTCCAGCTTCTGGCAATTATAAATAGGGCTGCTATGAACATAGTGGAACATGTATCCTTATTACATGCTGGGGAATCTTCTGGGTATATGCCCAGGAGTGGTATAGCAGGATCTTCTGGAAGTAAGGTACCCAGTTTTTGGAGGAACCGCCAGTCGGTAAACAGCATTTTTAACATTTTAGTTCAATTTACTTTTTTTCTCTTTTTTTACAAATGTGAAAAATTATCCTCATAGTAGACATATGGGCAGTCTGATTATTTGCATGCGTTGGTACTGTTTTCTACATCTGATCTTGCTTTCATTCTTTAACCCAAGCAGAAGCAGATAAATCCATCTTCTGTTCCTTGTCTGTCTTACCACACTTATATTTCTAATAATTTGCATGGGACCCTTCTGCCTCCTGGCCTTTCTGCTGCAGCAGACTCTTGGTGGGTCTGCTAAGCAAAGACACCATCTCCTGGTCCCTCCTAAAGAACCCCCTGAACTAAGAGCAGTTGGAGTTTTGAGAGGCCTGAAAGCAGAGGTAGGACCAACCCTGCTGCGCAGAGGAACCCGTCTGGAATCCTCAGGCAGGAGCCTTCTGGTTTCTTATCTCCAGCTGGGAACCATCCTCAGCCACATTGCGCCATATCCAGGAGGCATAGGGAGATAGGTAACCTCCCAAGATTGTGGAGAGGCCAAAGAGTTCAGAGCTAATCCTGGACTATAGAGGTACATACACAAATACCATCATTAAGAGAGCTGATCTCCTAGGAGTGCCTACATACTTGAGTACACAGAACCAAAATCCCAGGAGTATAGATACATAGGCTTCCAGGACAGATAAGCCACAGTCAGAGACAGCAAGACCAACTAACACCAGAGATAATCAGATGGTAAAAAGCAAATGCAAGAACATTACCAACAGAAACCAAGGCAACATGGCACTGTCTGAATCCAGTTCTCCAACAACAGCAAGTCCTGGATACCCCCAACACACTGGAAAAACAAGATCTGGATTTAAAATCACATCTCATGATGCTGATAGAGGACTTCAAAAAGGAAATAAACAACTCCTTTAAAGAAATACAGGAGAACAAGGGTCAAAAGGTAGAAGCCCTTAAAGAGGAAATGCAAAAATCACTTAAAGAAATACAGGAGAACAAGGGTCAACAGACAGAAGGCCTTAAAGAGGAAACACAAACATCACTTAAAAAATTACAGGAAAACACAAACAAACAAGTCAAGGAACTGAACAAAACCATCCAGGACCTAAAAATAGGAGTAGAAAGAAAAATAAGAAATCAAAAAGGGAGACAACTCTGGAGATAGAAAACCTTGGAATGAAATCAGGAGTCATAGAGGCAAGCATCAACAACAGAATGCAAGAGATAGAAGAAAGAATCTCATGTGCTGAAGATACCATAGAAAACATTGACTCAACAGTCAAAGAAAATGCAAAATGCATAAAGCTTGTAACCCAAAACATCCAGGAACTCCAGGACACAATGAGAAGACCAAACCTAAATATTATAGGTATAGAAGAGAGTGAAGATTTACAACTTAAATGGCCAGTAAATATTTTCAACAAAATTAAAGAAGAGAACTTCCCTAACCTAAAGAAAGAGATGCCCATGAACATACAAGAAGCCAAACAGACTGGACCGGAACAGAAAGTCATCCTGGCACATAATAATCAAAACACCATATACACTAAACAAAGAACGGGTATTAAAAGCAGTAAGTGAACAAGATCAAGTAACATATAAAGACAGACCTATCAGAATTACACCAGACTTCTCACCAGAGAAGATGAAAGCTAGAAGATCCTGGGCAGATGACATACAGACCCTAAGAGAACATAAATGTCATGCCGAGGCTACTATAACCGGCAAAACTCTTAATTACCATAGACAGAGAAATCAATATATTCCATGACAAAACCAGATTCACACAATATCTTTCCACAAATCCAGCTCTACAAAGGATAATGGGAGGAAAACACTTGCTCAAGGAGGGAAACTAAACCCTAGAAAAATCAATAAAGTAATCTTTCAAAAAACCCAAAAGAAGATAGACACACAAACAGAATTTCACCTTTAACAGAGAAAGTAACAGGAAGTAACAATCACTTTTCCTTAATATCTCTTAACATCAATGGACTCAATTCCCCAAGAAAAAGACAGACTAACAGGCTGGATACATAAACAGGACCCAACATTTTGCTGCATACAACAAACCCACCTTAGTGACAAAGACACTCATTACCTCAGAATCAAAGGTTGGAAAACAATTTTGCAAGTAAATGGTTACAAGAAACAAGCTGGAGTGGCCATTCTTACATCTGATAACATTGACTTTCAACCAATAGTTGTCAAAAAAGATAAGGAGGGACACTTCATACTAGTCAAAGGAAAAATCAACCAAGATGAACTCTCAATTCTGAATATCAATGCTCCAAATGCAAAGGCACCACATTCGTATAAGAAACTTTACTAAAACTCAAAGCACACATTGCACCCCACATAATAATAGTGAGAGAATTCAACACCCCATTCTTAGCAATGGAAAAATCATGGAAACAGAAACTAAACAGAAACACAGTGAAACTAACAGAAGTTATGAACCAAATGGATCTAACAAATATTTATAGAACATTACATCCTAAAGCAAAAGAATATATGTTCTTCTCAGCACATAAATCGACCATATAATTGGTCACAAAACAAGGCCTCAACAGATACAGGAATAGTGAGATAATTCCATGCATCCTATCAGACCACCATGGTCAAAGGCTGGTCTTAAGTTCAAACAAAAACAACAGAAAACACACATACATATGGACATTGAACAATGCTCTACTCAATGATAACTTGGTCAAGGAAGAAACAAAGAAAGAAATTAAAGACTTTTTAGACTTTAATGAAAATGATGACTAACCCTAACCCTAACCCTAGAACGAAAAGAAGCAAATACACCCAAGAGGAGTCGACGGCAGAAAATAACCAAACTCAGTGCCGAAATCAACCAAATAGAAACAAAAAGAACTACACAAAGAATTAACAAAACCAGGAGCTGGTTCTTTGAGAAAATCAACAAGATAGATAAAACCTTAGTTAGACTAACCAGAGGGAACAGAGGCACTACCCAAATTAATGAAATAAAAAATGAAAAGAGACACATAATGACAGAAACTGTGGAAATTCAAAAAAAATCATCAGATCCTACTACAAAACTTATACTCAACAAAATTTGAAGATCTAGATAAAATGGACAATTTTCAAGACACATACCAGGTATGAATGTTAAAACAGGATCAGATAAATCTTCTAAATAGTCCCATAAGTCCTGAGGAAATAGAAGCAGTTATTAACATCTCCCAACCAAAAAAAAAAAAAAAAAAAAAAAAAAAAAAAAAAAAAAAAAAAAAAAACCAGGGCAAGTTGCATTTAGTTAATACCGATACTCTTCAAACTATTCCACAAAATAGAAACTCAAGGAACACTATGCAACTCATTTTATGAAGCCACAATAACACTTATACCTAAACCAAACAAAGACCAAATAAGGAAAGAAAATTTCAGACCAATCTCCCTTATGAACACTGATGGAAAAATACTGCCAATTGTTGCCAACCAAATCCAAGAATACATCAAAACCATAATTTACCAGGATCAAGTAGGCTTCATCCCAGGGATGCAGGCATGGTTCAATATATGGAAATCCATCAATGTAATCCACTACATAAACAAACTAAAAGAATAAAACCACATGATCATTTCATTAGATGCCAAAAAAGAATTTGATAAAACTCAGCATCCCTTCATGTTAAAAGTCTTGGAGAGATTGGGAATCCAAGCCCAATACCTAAACATAGTGAAAGCAATATACTGCAAACCAGTAGCCAATATCAAAATAAATGGAGAGAAACTTGGAGCAATCACACTAAAATTGCGGACCAGACAAGGCTGTCCACTCTGATGGCCAATTAGCTGGGCAGGAACTGGAAGATGGGACTTCCAGGGATGGAGAAAGGAACCCTGGAATGAATAAGAGGGAGAACCCCTTCACCAGGACATATGAGAGAAGATAGACATACCAGGCCTGGAAAGTATAACTAGCCATGTAACTGGATGGGGCTAGATGGGCAGATTAACTTAGATGAGCTAGTTGAAACTCTGCCCAGCTAAGACCTAAGCTTTGAAATATTAAAGGGTTTCTCTGCGGTTATTTGGAAAACTAGCTGATTAAGGAATAATTGCCACCATATTGATTTCAAACATTCATCAATATATACAGAATATTAATATTTTTATCTCAAAGCATGGCACAACATTCTTCTGAAGTCAGAACACTAATTCTGAAATAGCTTAAGTAGTCAGTAACTGGTCTGTGGATGCATCTTTGATCCATGTCTCCTTTAGCATGCTTCTCCTGCACAGCATCTCTGGTGGTATGAATGTTCATTATCTAATATGACGTAATGTGCTAACCAATCTCTGTGGATAGGCTTCCATTATAAAAGTGGTTGCTCGTGTGCAATGAAGAGCAGATGCTGTTATCTGAATCATTTTACATAGTCATAATCTTCCTGTGAGTCAGAGGCATGCTAAAAGCTATTTATAAATATGTGTACCCTCTAAGAGAAAATTTATAATGATCTGTTGTGTATAGGTGGGGATCATGCAACTGAAGGAAAGACTGATGGCAGAGAGCTTAAATCTGTGGCTCTCAACCTGTGAGTTGTGACCTCTTTGAAGGTTGAATGATGCTTTGACAGGGATAGCCTAAGACCATTAGAAATATCAGATATTTACATTATGATTCATAATAGTATCAAACTTATAGTTATGAAGTAGCAATGAAATAATTTTATAGCTATGGGCCACCCCAACACAAGGAACTATATTAAACAGTGGAAGTATTGGGAAGGTTTAGAAACACTGGGGGTGGGGGGAATCACTACACCCTGAACAACTGTATTGAAGGATTGTAGCATTAGGGAGAGTGAGATCTGTAGAGGGACTTTTCAGTTCCCTAATTGATTTTTGACTGTGTCATTAAAGCCAGTTGCTGGACTAAGGGGGAAAAGGTGGGACTTGCAAGTCCCTAGAGGAAGAAAAGGAAATTTTTAAAAAATAATAATATAAAAAGGGTTTTAGAGCGAGGAAGCTGAAGACATGTAGGTCTTAGGTCCCTTACAGTTTGTAGACTCCCCTTCTAGCGGAGACCACTGAGGATGGAGGGAGCTAGATGATAAGATTAGAGCAGGAAATTTTTCACCCAGCCATTGAGTTATCTGTCTGGTTTTGAAATAATAAAGCTGTCTAGTGTTTTCCACCCGTGGCACTAAGTTGAGCAGGAGAAGAAAGTGGGCAGAAGGAGAAAGCGAGCAGCTGGAGAAACTATTGGCCACTTGGAGATGCTAACCATTAGGGCCTGGGGGAGCCATCTTCAATCAGTTGGAAGCTCTGGCTGGTTAGAGCGTGTGTGGCCCCAGGCAATGGCTCAAGGGAGGTCTGAAAATAACATCCACCAGCTTAAATAGAGCCAAGCAGAAATTCTAACCTCCATCTTTAAAATTAGCATTTCCAGGGCCTTCTATAAGAAAGAGAAATTATTTCTTAGGCTACATAAATGTAAGTAGCATTAACTTGTCAAAAGGGAAGAATTTTTTTTTACCAACCTAAATTTCTCCTTTCCAGTATCTTTCTTGTTACAAAATCACAATTTAAACCCTTTGTCTTTAGCTTGATTCCTCTACATTTTCTACATTTAAAAAAAGGGTGAGCACTAACCTGTTGGCAGTCATGTGATAAAACGAAAGAAGGCTCATGTTTACAGTTATTACTTATTTTGCCCCAACTTCATCACAGTTGAGTATGCAGTAGGCTATCCCTGCTGGGACAGTTTTTGTCATGGGAGTCCTCTACCACTAAATGAAGCTTCCTGCACTGGGATTAGATTTCATGTAGTTGAATTGGTGGTCAAAGGGGTTCCATGGGAAGCCCCAACCAACCCAATCTGTGGCTAAGACTATCAATAGGGTATACTCCACAATCTGATAACAAGGCTCATTGCTAAAGACAATACCTATACAACTCACTGAACATGGAGACTTTGAGCTGGTGCCTACATAGAGCTTTCACCGCTATGTTCTAGAATCTTGTGGACAGGAAGGCACTCTGCATCCTATCAAAAGAGAAACAGAAATGCCAAGCCAGGCACAAACCCTTTGATCTGCAATGGTGTCCTGCCTGTAAGATATGCTATAGTGGTTCTCAACCTTCCCAATGCTGTGATCCTTTAATACAGTTCCTCTTGTAGGGGTGGCCCCAGCCATAAAATTATTTTTGTTGCTACTGTTATGAATCATAATGCAAATAGTTTTGAAGAGGTTTGCCCAAGGGTTCATGACCCACAGGTTGAGAACCACTAGGAAAATGGTGTCACAAAGCTTATGGGAATAACCAACCAATAACAGATTTGACTTAAGGCCCAGTTGGTGAATTGGAACCCAAAACCTACACAGCTTGAGTGACCAAGAACCAGAAATTAGGTAGGCCAGGAACCTACTGTAGAAACAAATACTACAAATAGAAGAGCAGTTCTAAATGGGGGGATAAAGTAGCAATAAAATGGCGATTCTCATAGATCACTGCCTTGCTCAGCAATCGTCAAAGAAGCTTCTTCCTACAGCAAATGGAAACAAATGCATAAACCCACAGCCAGAGTGAGAGACGTTAGAACACTCAGTTCTGAATAGGATGTCTCCAACAAATCTTTCCTCTAAAGGCTAAGGGAACACCACAGAGGAAGAGGCAGTAAAAGTCTAGGAGCCATAAATGAACAAGGATCCAGAAGAAAAAGACTCTAAATCAACATGAACAAAGCTCATATGAGCTCGCAAATACTAAGGCAGCATGCACAAGAGCTGCAACGTCTCTACCAGGCCTTCTGTGTATATCTTACAGATTCCAGTTTAGTGTTTTTATGAGATTGCTGAGTAGCAAATGAGTAGTACTCTCATTCTTGTGCCTTCTCTTAGGCCATTTTTCTTTTGTTTTGGTTTGTTCTTTTCAACTTCATTGTGATAGATTTTGCTTTATCTCGGTGTATTTTATTTTGCTATATTTTATTATCACTTACAAGCCTATATTTTTCAACAAGAGACAGAAAGGGAATAGGTCAGAATGTGATGGGAGGTGGGTAGGAAATGGAAGGAGTAGAGTAAGAGAACCTGACATAGAAATCTAGGCTGGCAGGTTTTTAGTTTTCATTTCTCCTCTCTGTGTGGTTTCTCATGAGATAAATGAAGTTATTTCAATTATTGCTTCATGTGTGGTATGCTGGTTTTCTTTCTCCACATATCAGATATAATATGTGAGAAACTAATCCATTTTTAATAAAAGAGGAAAATGGTTACATGGACAGGACTAGAATTAAAACCATTGCATCTCAAATCTTTAGACTTTGAAATTGAGGATATTTGGATTACTTTTACCTACTGTAGTTATTATATGTATTGTACCTCCTATAAATATATGTATAATTTCACTTTGATTATTTTCTGGTTATGTTCTATCTTTTCTCTCATCCTCCCATTTTGATTATTCTGTTTTCATTTTCTATTCTGTTTGTAATATTCCAGTAATTATATTGACTTTCGGTTACTTCTGGTAGTATAACTTTTCAGGGATTGCCCAAGGGATTACAATATATACTTATCTTTTTATCACCTTCTTGGGAAAATTTACCACTTCAAATATAGTGTAGAGAAGTTACAAGCAACCAAACAAAATATTGCGGTTGATGTACACACTATGTTTGTATACACTTACAGCCCTAAAACTTGATATCCTATGTTTGCCTTAGACTAGGATTAGTACTTATAAAATCTAAGGGGAAAACAAGTAGTAATGTTTGTAGCAGTAATTACTATGTCTTCCTTTCTTTATTCTTAAATTTTCATACATATTGTCAGTTTTTGTTTCTGGAACCAGTGAAATGTTGTCATTTCTTCCTAAGGGATATTTTTACCTGACATAGAAATCTAGGCTGACAGGTTTTTATTTTTCATTTCTCTTCTCTGTGTGGTTTCTCATGAGATAAATGAAGTTATTTCAATTATTGCTTCATGTGTGGTATGCTGCTTTTCTTTCTCCACTTTCAAAGTTTTCAGTTTTGATTCTAAAGCACCTCTGAATGATTTTCTTTGCATTTATCATGTTCAGACTTCTAGTATTCTTGAACTTGTATAATTACACATCTTTCAACAAATTTGTAAAGCTAATAGTCATATTTTTCTGCATCATACCACTTTTATTACAAGATGTTAACCTCAACCTTCATCCTGTTTATATATATATATATATATATATATATATATATATATATATATATATATATATATATATATATATACTCCTTGCTTGTTCAGATTGTGAACATTTCTATGAATTTGTCCTGAGGCTACTTGCCTCTTTTATGGTTACTATTCTGCTGTTTTCTGCAGTGGAATCTGTTCTTATTTGTTTTATTTTCAATACCAATTTTCCTTTAGTTCTTTTTTATTGCTCATTCCTTAGCTAACAGCTTCTGTTCTCCATTCATTGAGACCACATTCACTTGACAGCTATCATAGCTGCTTAATGGACCCTATCATATTTTTCTACCATTTGAGATGCTTCAAGTGCTGATATTTTTTCACTAGTTTTTCTTCCTAAAGTACTTTAAATTTTTCCTAGATGGTTGGATGTTAAGTTACTTTGCATTATGAATTGATGGTTTTGACAAATAGGCTTTGAGACTAGGTACTGTGACAAGCCTCTGGAGAATGTTGATTTGCAGTGTGTGTGGTTGGGGTCATACTTTATCAAATCACCTTCTATAGACAGTGGGATTTTGTGTGTGTTTAAAGTCTCATTAGTGTTCTTGGCACTAATCCCCACATGTGCTTCTGGGACCATGCCTTTGTCATGATGAATTGGAACAATGCTTTTCAACCCCTACTCAGATTGAAGAACAGCCCAAGATTTTGTGTCTCTTTCCACTTTTCTTATTTCTGTGATTTTCCCACACACATTCTGACATCCATGGGACCTTTCTTCTCGTCCTCTACTGGAGTCTTGACTTTTCTCCAATGCTAAGTTCTTCCAAATAGAGTTGGTTTGCCTTGAGAGTGGAGCTGGTATACTTGAGGAGAGAAAAATAAAGAAGTCTTTCTTCATTTATTTTGAAGATCTAGGTGACTCCATAGTAGTCAAGTGCAAGATTGAGATTAGCCTGGAGCCAGAAAAGGAGTTGTGTTGTTTGTTTGTTTTTTCAGTTTCACAAATATTCATCTTACATAGTCTTGTCTGCTTAACTTATGGCTAAAGTAAAAAGATGGTGAACTTCTTTTATATTTTTCTATGCCAGTGCCTGCTATGAAGCTCAGGAGTTTAAGCTCTTCTATATTCTCCATCAAGATACATGGAAGGAAAACAAATAAAACAGAAAGATGGCTGCATATTTTTTTTTTTTTAGTTTTTACTTGATCTGAAATTATTTGTTTTTCCCAAAAGGATCCAAAAGTCACTCAGCAAGTTCTGCACAGGGATTTCAGGTATAACTAGTGGCATATGCATGACCCACATTAGCCTGAATGGTGCCCACACCCACGTTGGGACTTTTCATTATATGTTTTCATTTTCAGCAAAGAGGCATGGCAGAGCTGTTGAGATTCTGTTTCTACCATATCTACTGTAGTGCCACATGCAAGATGCAACTTAGTAATTTGCATTTTAAGAGGAGTTGGCAATGATTTTATAGTTAAGGGAGATATCTTGCCTTTTTGTGTAGTTATGCATGCAATTTGATTACCAGTCTTCAACGTTCTTTACAAGAAATGATCAAGTAACAAATTGTAAAGAAATAAATAATTTCAAATAAAGGAGAAAAATATTGCCAATTTCAACACTATGTTCATTCAAAGTATTGACATACCACCTGTAAATACAAAATTAGAACAGTTTCAAAGACAAAATTAGAACAATTTGGACCTCATAGAAAACAGTGAAAATCATCTCCATTCTAATTCATTCCTGATCCTGCTGAAAACAGCATATGTTAGTGCAATTTTAAGTGATAATGGGTGCCAAATGTTAGTGCACTTTTAAGATGATAATCTTTTCTCCATTCTGAATAGCTCCCAAATAAATGAGACAGAAACAATAAGATTTATTTAATAGGCTTTATGGCATAGTAGCTGAGCAGCTATTAATCTATTCTATTCTCTTAAACTAATCTGGCTACCTCCCAGCCAAAATCCCCAAGTACTTGCATTTTAGTATTGGTCTGCCTCTCTGCTCCAGGTGTGTTCCCATGGTAGGTTCTAGATCATTCTCTTCTCCTAAAGAATCTTCTCCCTGCTCCCTGCTACTCCCCTCTATTTCTCCTGGCTAAGGTTGGAAATCTAGCCCTATTTTCTCTTCTGCTCAGCCACTGGCTGATCAGCTTTATTGACAAGTCAGAAAATCAATGGGAAATAATGTTTAAAACCACATTTGGGCAGGAGATAACAGTAAGCATTACAGTACCATATTTGTATTGTAATCAGATATGGAGGCAGACAAATCAGCATTTGAATAACACATGGATAATTTCTACACAATGCATAATAACATCAATGCCTACAAGGATATCCCTATTGTATTTGTCTGGCCAGATTAAGGATTTTTTTGGCTATCAGCATGAAAATAATAGTAGATTTTTTCAGCTAGTCCATCTCACAAGAAGATCTCAGACTATGAAAAAGGAAACCCCAAACTTTGGCATTGAGCAAAAACAATGAGTGAATAACATACTACAGACAGCAAAGGAGAGAGAAAAATACTTTCATTAGAATCTGAAAGAATTAGAAAAGATCTCAGGTGAACAAAAAATTAGCATATGAGATTCAGACATGAGTAATCAGGCTTCAGGTGGCTTCTTTGAGAGCTAAGGGAATTTCAATCAACACAGAGCTGTATCAGATGTATAATCCTCTGCTTTAAAGGACAGAAGCTTCCTGGGTGTCTTTGGAGAGAAGGAAAGATGGCAGGGCAAGCTAGATTCAGGAACATCCTCAATCCTGTAACTCTATATACAGTACAATGCTGTCCTCTTTGTTAAAAGGACTATGATAAAATGAGGCTCTTCTTTCCAAACTTACAACCCCAGAATCAGGGATGGAGTCAGGACTGAGATTGAAAGCAAGACAGTAAACTGCTCCTGAATGCTCCTGCTGTAAACTACTTTCATCTTGCTTCTAATACATTGCTTCTTGCCTTGAACATGAAACTCCTTAACATTAACTGGGAGAGGAAGATTGAAGAACTCTGAGAAATAAACATAGGCTATAGCAGTAATACTGATTTCCAAATGATTTTTGACAAATTACCAAATGTAGATGATAGATAATATGCTAAAAGTAACACTCAATTGAGCATTAGAGGAATGTCTTCCATTCTGTGATAATGGCTATCAGCATGAAAATTTTGAGGTCTTATTAA
Organism: Apodemus sylvaticus; assembly: GCF_947179515.1. NCBI lineage: Eukaryota > Metazoa > Chordata > Mammalia > Rodentia > Muridae > Apodemus > Apodemus sylvaticus. The sequence continues at coordinate 9,034,646 of NC_067474.1, read as the reverse complement.
ATTATGTTGTAAAAATAAGGGCTCTTAGAGATGCATCTATAGGCATAAACTAAAGCAAAGCATGTAAAAAGATAGTTGTATAATGGAAAATTCTCTGTAAATTACAACACAGGACAGAGAACCAACAGCTGTCTTATACCTATCTAAAATAGGCTTTCTACAATTCAGCATGACAACACACACTGCTTACTGGAAGGAAAATAAAGGCCTTGAATCTGTCCGGTCTGTCCCAGATACATACTTTACAAGGCCCAGCAACTGCTTATTTTAGATACTTTGTGGTAAACCATACAAGGAAGGAAAGGGGGTGGGAGAGAGAGAGAGAGAGAGAGAGAGAGAGAGAGAGAGCTGACATAGAGACAGAGACACAGAGAGAATAATTATACTTATCTACATTCTCTGCACAGTGTCTCCATTTCAGACATGTTCAAAGCTAAGATCTTGCCCTATTATAAAAAAATAAATAAGCCAAAGTCTTGTATCTAGAATTGTGATAAATATTTTAGGCTTCCAAGCCCATCAGGAAGAACAGAAATATACCATAGCAATACTTCTGGAAACTTTTTTCTCCTCTATACAGTGAGAAACTTGGTTGGACAGAACATTTAACCTTTAAATTAGTCACAGGGACCCATCCCTGTAGAGTCCAAAGAGTCCAGATATAGTCAGTGCAAATGGCCACAACAACCCTTCCCATATTTTTGCCCTTGGCTTATAGAAATATCTCAGAATGTATGGTCTTTTTAACTCCATTTATCATGTAAGAAATGTTGGCAGGGGGAATTTAATATACTCAAAAATTCAATCACTGATGAGAAAATCCATAAAAATTTTGAAAGGTTTTTTTCTTTCCTCCAAAAGTAACATCACTTGATAATTTTAAACATGAGCCAAAAGGAAGTAACTTCCCAGAATATTTAAAATCCCTGGCAGCTTCTTTATTTTACCCCAGCCAGGGAGATTTTTGATACACACTCCCAACTGCTGGTTCCTTGTGCCCCTAGACCAAACTGAAACCTGAGCTCACTAGTTCCCAGTTCCTATGACTCACTTCATGCTTTTGAATTGAAAATAATACTTTCCGGACTCCTCCTCCTACATTTTTCTGAGGTTCTCTTTGTCTGTGCGATCTAACAAGAAGGCTGTCCTGTCTCCGACTCTAGACCCAGAAGACAAAGACCACTAACTTTTAAAAGTTGAGCCTCTGCTTTTTGCAAACCACTGTGCTGGCCATTTTTTGGTTTTTAATCTATTCCACTGGAAAAGATATTTGAGATCATCTCATGCTAATGCTTGGCTGTACATGCTTTCTTGTAAGTACCTAGAGATGTGATAGCCAGTCCATGGGTATTGTAAGGAAATAGAATTATTTTTCTCCACATACAGCTAGCTCTACCCCATAGCATCTCCAGTGAGCGGGTATCCAGATCTCAGAGGCTAGTGTGATAAAATTCATAATTTCTTTGTTTGTTTTATAGGCAAGTCTGCTTGGTCCACAGCTTAGTGGCAATGGCTGAGCATAGAAGGTGAAAACAGAGAATGAAACATAAAGGCTAAAATATAAAAACTAAATAATTATTGATTCTTTTTGTTCCTTACCTTCTTTGATCAACTTGGGGTTCCTAGCATTCCACATTTATTAATTCCAGTAACAGCTATAGAATTAGTTAATACACAGTTTAAAGCCCTTTAATATACATTAAAAAATTACTCAATTATTTTGCCCTCAGTGATATTAAAACTGGATGCCCTTGCAAACATCTATGTATAGACAGGATTTTATCCAAAAGGTGACATTACCACCATGAAAAAAGATAATGACTCTTTAAAACTGAAGGCAATGAATAATTACGTTCTTTCATTGTGATGTTTTTCTAGATATCAACTTTTTATGTGAAAATCTGAAGTATCTGGCTTCCTGTTTGAGCTGTGGGAAATGAGATTTTTGTAAACTATTCACTAACTCTGAATCTTTCATCACTGTAACCCATTTCTTATTTGCTACAACCTCCTAACTTTACACAGATTTTAAACCTTGTGGTTCTAGAAGAGGAGCATCAATGTTTCATAAGGGGTTTTGATTTCAAATGATATAACATTTTATAGAAAATCAAGCAAGATGCTGACATACATCAACATGTTAAGATATTATTAAATAAAATATAATGTTAAAATAATTAAATGAAGCAGAATCTAAAAGATAATGCAAGTTCAAAGAAAGTGGTCTTTGTATCAAGGTCAGACAGGGCTACATTGCAGGTCACCCTATCTCAAGTAAGCAAAAAATATTTTATTTAATTATGAAATCATAATTAAATAAATTATGTGGCAGATATGTACCCTGATGGGAGATAACTTTTAAATCTTAATTTTTAAAAATCTTCATTAGAAACCTCAATGACAAAGGTGGCCATATACATGTCTCTACTTCATAAATAGTTATAAAAGTATGCACAAAGTTTCTTCAAAGAATTCCAATAAATTGTATTTTGAGTATGTCTATTTCCAAAGTCTTACTAGTTTTGGTAGACAAACATTACAAGAGGGCAGGGAGTCTTTAAAAACTCAGAGTATAGATAAATACTTAATATAGGAGGTCTAACTAGATTGACTAGTAGAAAACATGTATACTCTTAAGTATAAAAGGCCCTAAGGAATGCAGAATGCAAAGACTGGCTCTGGAATGTTCGGACATGTGTGGCAGGTCTGTGCTGACTTGCTTGTATCTGACAGGAAGAGAATGAATCAGGAATAAGGCACACAGTAGAAAGATTTGAGTGTTGCATATGTGGTACCAATCCTTGGAGATCCTTGTATGACATGACAGTGTTTGAATATGTGAGTACACAATATCCTAATTGCTCCTTAGGAATTAAAGTAAGAAGATTTCTTAGAATATTGCTCTATCAGTCAAATAAAGATTGATGAGGAATAACTAACTAGAAAAAGAACTGTAGTATTTCATTGCTTGCACCTTAAGCCCTGGTAGGTAGACTAGGGTCCACTAGATGATCATATACACAAAAGTATAGGGTGGCACAAATCTTAGTTAATGGGCATTTGGGAACACAGAGTTGAGTGAGTAGGGAAGGGAAGACAGGTTGGGTTTAGGGACAATTAAGGGAGGGAAAAATGATCAAAATACATTGTACAAAATTATCAAAGAACTAATAAAAAGCTTAAAATAAAATAAAGAAAGCAAGGAAGATCTGTAGGAAAAGATAAAAAGGGATACTTGCAAGATGAGATGTTATCACCATGACAGAATCACACATCAAATGATCCTGAAACCTCTGCCTCCCTCACTAACTGCTCTTGAAATACAAGAATAGATCTTGCTTCAGGACACCATTAAGAGCTGAACAACCTCAAACAATGCACCAGATGGAATCTTACAAGTAAATCACGTTATTACATGGTGTTCTTTTTGTTTTCTCTTGCTCTTCTCTTGCAGAGAGTACAAAAGTACAAAGTCACACGTTCAGTCAATAGAAACCCAGGCAAGAGTGAGACTGACTGGGAAAATTCATCCCAGCCCGTGTCAAACATTCTACCAAGTCAGAGCCTGACAGTTAACATGTGCTGGGCCAAGCAGGGGATCAGAGCGCAGCGTCCCTTGAATTTTCATACCAGTTGCCCAGTGACATTGAAGACCGGGGCTTTTGCTAGGGCCATTTAGCTCATGGGGTGAATAAGCCTCTATATGTGATCTGATATTTTTATGGTAGTGATTTAATTGACTGTCTTTTCAAATTAAGTTTCAAATCCCCTAAATTTCTTTATGTTTGTTGTTCTTGCTGAAGTCTAAATAAAGGAAACTTAATCTAATCAAACTAAAGACGAAAAATAAACACAGAATAGGGAAAGTAAGCAGTCTGTGTTATTGGAATTCCAGGGGCTCTTTCAGTTTGGCCAGCACTGCTCCTACACAGGAACCTCTGGTGAGGTGTCTGGTAAGTACACAAACAAAAGGCCATGTACTATCGGGTCGCTGGCAGGGTCAAAAATGTCCATCTAGCTAAAGAAGAAAGCAACCATCATGTTAGCGAGAACAAATGAAACACTGAGAAAATTCACTTGGGTGTGCAGTGGTTCTTCCCCATTGAACCAAAAAGGGCAGGCTGAACTTCTCTCCTGCTTTGCCAAAGGAGTTTCAGTTGGAATAGAGAGAGGAAAAATGCCTGCATATCACATCGTTTATATCTGATCTATAGAGGGACAAAAATTTACTGATTAACACACATGATCAAATGAAAATAAGGAACCAAGGATCAACCAGAAATACATTTTCCTGCAATCACTTGCAAGTAAAAGTTCCAGGAAAAGGCCATCTGCCCAGAGGTGGGTAACTACTCACCTGTGCAAGGCAGAGAAGATACCAGTGACTCAAATTTCCACACTGGACAGTTCAGAAAATTATATGAATGGGATTTTTTAAAACCCACATTTTAGTTCCAAACCTTGTTAAACCCTGGATGTTTTATCCTAATTGATTGATTGCATTGCATTGCATGGCATGGCATTGCATTCCATTGCATAGCATAGCATTGCATTGCATTGAAATGTAGGTGGGTTGATGGTAGGGTTTTGTGCAGTTTTTCAATTTTTTTTAAATTAAAGTCTAATTACATTATTCTTCCTTTCCCTTTCCTTCCCCCTACCACACTTCTTGCCTTCTGTCAAATTCATGACCTCCTTTTCCTAGTTATTGTTACACACATATATGAAAGAAAGATTCTAAGAGCTAGAGATTCAGAAAATCTGCTGCGAGGCTTTCTCATAGAAATGACAGGAGTCTTCATTCATGCTACTTCAAGAATATGGCTGACTGAACAAGACCAGAACAAGAATAACATCTAGAGATATGTTAATGAGGAAGGGGAAAAATCTCACAGGGTTCTATACTCAAACAAAGAACAAGGAACTAATGCATGCTGAGAGCAGGAGAGATAGTCTTCTCCAGGGAAGAGCCCCCTAATTGGTTATCCAATATTGATTAGTAAGTTCTGTAATTTTTAAGCAAGAAGTTTCATGAAAAATAAAAAGATTTTTCCAAACTTTAATTTTTTCTTAATTATTAGAAGCAACTGAAAATTTTGTGAATTATTGATGATTTTGTAACAGAATGTTTTGGAACCAGTTATAGCATTGAAAAGAGGGGGGAGGAGAATAGGAGGAATGGAGGCAAGGTGCTGGGGGCAGAAGAGAAGGGAAGAGGAGGCAGCAGAGGAAGGGAATATGAGGTGGAAGGATGGACAGAAAATTACCTTCCATGTGTAACTAATTTAGAACATCACAAAGACATCCAATGTAGCCTTGTATATATAGGGTAATAAGAGGATATAATAAGTTGTTCAAAGTCCCCCAGAGAGACAAAACTCATGGCTGGGTTTTTCAGTAAAATCTTGATTTGCTTGCTCCTTGGCACTCCCTAATTCATGCTCCACCCACTAAAGGCTGAAAGGAAAATCTCCTTGGAATTAGCTTAATGATTTATCACCACAATTGTTCTATTTAGGGGATGGTTTTAAATCTACTTAGTAATAGTGTGTTTCACAACTATGATTCTGGGGATACAGACATCTTGACCAGTTCCATCATAGATTATCTATGTGTTTCCATAAGGCTTTCTTCACAGGTGAAATAGAGACAATATATTTGGTCTTGAAGTTTCTTATGTGGTAGTAATTCGTGTAAACTCTGAGTGCTGTCACCAACTTATAGCCAAGGTTAATCTAGGACAGTGACTGTAAACTTGAATTAGCCCTAACAAGTAACCACCCAATATATCAATGGGTGAAAGCCACGAAGTTCATTTGTCATTTGGTGAAATGTCAGTCATGGGTCAGCAAATCTCTGCAAAGGCCAACTCATGGCCTGGGTTAGGGAAAGCTTGGTTCTAATGTAATACGTCCTCTCCTGACCTCTTTGTTGGGAACTAAAAAGTCAGTCAATCAGAACTTTCACCTGACAGTGGGCATGATGCTTCCACTCACACCAGCATAGAAACTTCTGTGATCCTGCCAGATTGGCATGTGGTTCCCATGCATATAGCCAATCACAAGGGTGATTATTTTAATTCTCCCATGAACTCACAAAAAAAGATGCAAACCTAAATCCCTTGTTTTAACAAATTCTTATGAATGATGTTTTATGGTAGCAAACATAATTCCCTCACTACCTAAATATTTCCAAATTACACTAGGAAGAGTTTGGAACTTACATGGCAACAATGAAAACTGAGTGGAAGTGTGCCTCCTCCAAAGACCTCTGTTTCTTATGCACTCCTCATCAAAACTTCACAGTTGAACCATGTTGTTATGATTGCCTCTTCTTTCCCTCTCGCCCCAGTTACAGTGTAGAGTGTGAATATCTCTCACAGGCTCATTTATGGAAGGCTCATACCTCATTGGGAGGTAGTGCAATGGGTAGAAGTTAGAGTCTTATCGAAGGAAGTGAAGGCATAGGAGGCATGCCCTTAAGTATACTGGGACTAGTACTTTTCTCTCTGTCTCTCTCTCCTTCCTAGTCCCAATGAAGGAGCAGCTCTACTATGGATGTCCTCAAACATGTGCTTCCCTTCCACGTGTCTGAAAGCAAAGAGCCAGCCCACAGGCTAAAACTTGCATCACACTGAGAAAATGCTTCTGTCCTCTTCAGAGATATGATACAATAACAGAAAGCCTACTAATATATCCTAGCTCTACTCTCCTCCATTATCTTCATGTATACACAAGATGCATATTTCAGTGCTCTGTTTCAAGAAATATTACAAAGTGAACCCACCAACTCTCCTGCCCCACTATACAAGTAAAGCAAAACTCTTAAAGCTTTATTTATCAATCAGATTTATGTATCAGTAATATCACAATTTACAAGATGCCAATACAATAATTTAAGAGCCAATTGATAATGATAAAAGCTTTATCCCAATATTTCTAACCGTATAAAAACTTAACCATTTTGGCTAGTAGATGTCACACGGGTCCATGTCCAAAACCATCTTCGTTCCTTTTCTTATCCTCCTTCGACCTTTTCTTATCCTCCTTCGACCTGACCTCTGTGACTCCCAACTCCTAGCTCTGCCTCCCTTTTCCTATCCAATCACCAGGCCTTCCACTGTCCTAATATGAACAGACATGGAAAATCCTACAACAGACATCTGTGAAGGGAAGTGAAATTATGAAAATTCTTATATCTGGAAAGCATTATAATATGCAAGGCAACACAGGCTCAGAAAGACAAAAAAATGCATGTTCTTTCTCATGTTCAGATTCTACCTTTTGATATTTGTATATACTTTAATGAAAGGGGGTAAGAGTCAATGCAGACCATGGAAATAGATAGGAGACCATGCAAGGGGAACAACAGGATTTGAAAGCTGGTTCATTGGTAGCCTGAAAGTAGAAATGAGGCTACCACAGGTAGGACAACAGAAAGGATGGGATGGAGAGAAGAGGGAAATGACGTAATTGAAACGTCTTTTGTTTGAAATGATATAAGGAAACTTCATTCTTTGTATTCGAACAAAAGTTAAATTCAAAATTCATCATTTCCTTTTAACTGACACACAAGTCAAAGACTCTTCTTTATTCATTCACTGACTATCATGCACTCCCAGGTTCCTATGGAAACCATGGGTCATTTTCATAGCTAAAATGTTCTCTAATGAGGAGATGCACCTTTGAATCAAGCTTCTTCCAGTGGATTTGTAGCACTTTGCAAGCTCTCATGTGCATTCAAGACTCAATATCTTGAATGTTTCTCATGCTTCTACTCTCATTATCCAAAAAACTCTGATTTCTGTTGTACAAAATTACAAGCCCAGATCTCAGTGTGTTTCTAACTGACATTGTCTTCTTTGCTCCCTCAGAGGCATCCAAGAATTCCAAACAAACATATGTTCATGAATTCATTCACATGTGCTCCTGTCTCTATTTATCTACACATATTAGAACTCAAGAATCGCATGAAGAAGTTAAAGGAAAGCATAACTGAACTAACCTAATTCGTGTACTTTATTTCATCTCCGGTACCCAAATTCTTCCGGGGAGGAGGGGAATGTGAACCAGATCCATATACTTGAAGATATTTTTTAAATCATGAAATAATTTAAACTATAGTAAGTAATTGATAAAACAAAATATTTCTTTCTGAATATAGTTTTATTTATAGTAAAAAAAAATATGTCTGTTGAATGAAAACAGGTTTTTTAAAATGGCAGAGAATATTCAAGTTTGAGTTAGGCTTCATGCAACTTCAAAGTAAGGAAGCTAACAATTTCTAGGTATGAATTCTTGTTAGTTTGCTCCAGGATCATACATTAGGAAATCTGTCTAAAAATAAAATATTTACTACTGTTGAATTTACATCATGGCGTTTGTGTACATTTTATATAGATATGGGAAAGAACAAAAATCTATAATGAAGCTTTCTTTATTATTATTCTAGAAAATGTGGAGTAACCACATTCCTTTCAGATTCTCTCATGAAAAATTACGGAGGCCCCTAATTATAACAAAATAAACAGACACAGGGAGACACAAAAACAGATTCCCAGGGCTTTGGGACTTGAGGAGCACACTAGAGAATCACCTCCCTTTCCTTTTGCTTCTTTTACATCACAGACTGGCCAGTAAATAAGCCTACAATTCTAGACTGTCAACAGATAGTTGACAGTAAACTAAATTAAACTTCAAGAATATCTTATTTCCTCTAACTACAGTGTAGAGAAGAAAATGTTGGTACCACTAAACATAAACAGAATTTTCCATCTCTACTCCAATGGTTTCAGCAGGAATGAGGAAGAAAAGGATCTTTTCCCTATATCTGATAGAGGACTAATATCCAATATTTACAAAGAACTCAAGAAGTTAGACTCCAGACAATCAAATGACCCTATTAAAAGATGGAGTACAGAGATAAAGAATTCTCAACTGAGGAATACCAGATGACCTAAAGAACTGTTCAACATTCTTAATCAACAGGAAAATGCACATCAAAACAACCCTGAGATTCTACCTCACACCAATCAGAATGACTAAGATCAAAAATTCAGGGGACAGGAAATGCTGGTGAGGATGTGGAAAAAGAGGAACACTCCTCCATTGCTGGTGGGATTGCAAGCTGGTAAAACCATTCTAGAAGTCAGTTTGGCTGTTCTTCAGGAAATTGGACATAGTATTACCTGAGGACCCAGCTATACCACTCCTGGGCATATACCCAGAAGATGCTCCAACATGTTTATATCAGCCCTGTTTATAATACCTAGAAGTTGGAAAGAACTGAGTTGCCCCTCAACAGAGGAATGGATACAGAAAATGTGGTACATTTACACAATGGAGTACTACTCAGCTATTAAAAAGTTCATGAAATTCTTAGGCAAATGGGTGGCGCTAGAATATATCATCCTAAGTGAAGTAACCCAATCACAAAAGAGTACACATGGTATGCCCTCTCTAATAAGTGGATATTAACCCAAGAGCTCAGAACACCCAAGATACAACTCACAGACCACATGAAGTTCAAGAAGAAGGAAGACCAAAGTGTGGATACTTTGGTCCTTACTGGAAAGTGGATCAAATACCCAATGGCTCACAATAGAATGAACATAGGGTCCCCAATGGACCAGTTAGGCAAAAGACCCAAGGAGCTGAAGAGGTTTGCAGCCCTGCAGGGGGAATATGTGCCAACCAGTACCCCTAGAGCTCCCAGAGACTAAACCACCAACCAAAGAGTACACATGGAGGGACCTGCCAGGAGCCATTCTCACAGAGATCTCAAAACCCCCTCCTCTTAGCCATTTCTAGCCTGCTTTTTCTAGGTTGCTTTTAGAAGGAAATGTACTAGTGTTTGTGTGCAAGCGCGAGTGTGTGTGTGTGTGTGTGTGTGTGTATATATATATATATGTGTGTGTGTGTGTGTGTGTGTGAGGTCCTGGGAGAAGACCTCAACATCTTACATTATGCAGCAAGTGCTCTAAAATTGATGTTTACTCCTATTGCACAATGATGCATTGCCCTGATGCAAATTCTTAAAACCAAAACTTGCTTGAGGAAAAAGCTCAGTGATTGCGAGGGCTCACTGTTATTGCAGAGAAATGCAATTCTGAGCACCCACTTCAGGTGGTCAACACTGCCTCTGCCTCCTCCACCACCAGGATATGTGATGTCTTGTTCTGGCGTCTACACCACACACATACACAAACACACACACACACACACACACACACACAAACACACATACCAGTGAATAAACAAATATTCTCTATGAGTCTTAAATTTTTAAACAAAAAATTCCTTAGGAAAGAATTGATAGTAAGACAGGAAACAAATGAAAATGACAAAATTGAAAAATGTAATTAAAATTTATAATCTTAGTGGATAAGCATATGTTTGGTCATAACATACAACTGTCATAAGACAGAAGCAAGGGACTTGAAAACTGACCTATTTAATTTACCCACTTGCCCAAATAGAAAGAAGAGATAAGAAAATAAATGTATGAACATTGTGGGCAAAACTTGTGAGACTGTAAGGCTATCTCACACATAGCAATGGACTTTCAAAAGGACAAAAATTACTATGATTTCAAAGAAACGATGACTAAAAACTCCCTGAATCTGGGGAAAGACACTGTAAACATACACATTCTAGAAGTAACCTAGCACCCAAAAGGACATGCCTAGAGAAACTCACACCAAAATACAGCAAAATTCAATTTGGAGAGATGAGGATAAGTCTAAAACTTTAGAAGCTGCCAGACAGAAAAGGCATTTTATGTAGAGAAAAAGAGTTGGATTCACAGCAGATGTTTTATCTGAAAGCATGGGATAGCAAAGGAAATAGCGAGGTGTTTTAAAGATCCAAAGGAAATATTCCATTCACAGAGACTTCTTTATCAGAAGACAGTATCTTTGTGTAATGAGGAGGAAGTTAAGATGGAAGCTAAACAGGGAAAACTAAAGCGTGTTCTTACTAATACCCCTATCTCAAAATGACAAATGCTAGTTCTACAGTTGATGGAGGTATTTCCTGTTGATGACCACTGTTTCCTTCAGGCCTGTAGACTAATATACTTGTAGGACAGAGTACACTATTTACATTTCTTGATTAACAGAGGTGCTTCTGGGAACTCCTTACTGTGCTCCAGGGTCAAGAGCAATGATGTCGGCTTTGAAGAGCAGCAAAACAAGAGCAAGGATGAGATGGATGTGGGAAGCATGTGCCCTCTTTCAGGCTTCTGCCACAAATGTTGTCCTGCTATGGGTCTCCCAAGGAAAGTCCTACTTGCAATGAGCCCAGATCTCTGCATTTGACTTCTCTCTGAGTCACTGTGGTGCCCAGCAAGAAGAAAGTGTCACCAACATCCTGCAAAGTGATGGACCTGTATGGAAAAACATACCCAGGAGACTCTTCTAGAAAGAGTGCCAGGCATGTGAGATCCACTGCAAGGCAGATGGAGACTATTTCAACAGCAGCAGACCAGTTGCACTCATCACTTCTGCTTATACCAAGAAAAAGAGGTTGGTGACAAGGGGTGAGAAATAATAATGTGTCTGATTCGGGAGAAAGAAAAGTAGCTTTTCCATTATTCCTCTGTCTGAACATTTCAATCTGGAGCATATTGAAAGCAGTTACAAATAAAGTAGATTGTTATTTGGATCTGTTATGCCAACACACTTCCCATTTTATTTAAAATAGCAAGCTATCTTTGGGTGACATTAGACTTTGGGTTGTGAATTGCATTTTTCTTTGTGATAGCAGGGTTTAGCTACTTACTGAGAGGAAAGAGAACTCTCGAGCTGGTGTACCTTAATAGGAAGAAAGGCCAGCACTGAGTAAAGCAGGCTTCACATTCCCCCAGTCTCCATTTCTCATCTAACATTACCCCATGCTACAGTTGTGACAGCCAAGAACTGAGTTTTATTCTTTCTGGCTGTAAGATTTCATTTCAACAAGAAATGTTTGGCCTACAACACATTAATAAATTCAAATAAATTTAGGTGGTATCTGCTTGGTTGGGCCTCAAAGAAAACAAGGGCAATAGGAGACAGTAATGATAAACTATTAAGCAAAGAATTTTTGAAACTGGCAAATTGGCAAGGATAGAATGTACTGTCCTTTAGATATAAGATATGTTTTATA